>NW_025224195.1:403552-613810 GCF_014066325.1 Apis laboriosa
TATTATTCGATTTAAAAAAAAAAAAAAAAAAAAAAAAATATCAAAATATCGCATTCGATCATCAAACGAACATAGATATGTTCAAGACAAAATAAATTATCTTATTACTAAGCGTGTTATAAATCCTATAAATCCCAATCGTCGATCCTACATCAAAATCCAACCTACGCGAAAACATCCTTTCAATTCCCCATAAAAGTGCACGGCGTGTCGAGCAGGCAAACCCCGTAGACGTGGTCCGCTATCCAAGGAGGGAGGGGGAAGGGGGAGACTCTACTTAAAAAGCGGTCTACACGCGTGACCGGTCATCCCCTCGAAACCAATGAAGTCTCCTTCGGAAGCGTTCTCCTAGCCTCCTCCTCCTCGCCACCTCCTACGCCCATTATCCCCGCTGAAGACACGGCCGTTCACACATTAAAACGGGACACCCCGTATAGGCGTGCACACAGGCGAATATACGTTTCACACGAACACGCGGCAACCTCACCTCGCTTACAGAGAACCAAGGGGGTGGGGGAGTCTCTTTCCGGCTGGCGCTCACGTTTCCCCACACCAGCCGCTCGACCCACACCCCCGTGGCTACCCAGTCCCCGAGAGCAACCTCGAACCTAACCTGACTCCCTCCTCCCCTTCGCCTCCACCATCCTCTTCCTCCTCCTCCTCCTCCTCCTTCACCGCTCCCACCGTACGCCCAGAGCTTCCATCTAACCCTCCAACCCCATCCTCCTCTTCCTCCATCTCCTCCACCTCATCCTCCTTCTCCTCCTCCTCCTCCCCTCCTCCGCCGCAGCCGTTGGTACCGCGACCCTCTACGGAAGCTCAGAGCGAATGTTTTGTCATCATACCGCCCTGCCGGGGCGCCAGCAGCCTCTCTCTCTCTTTCTCCACCGACCACCCCTCGGATCCCCGTCCCACGCAGGCTACTCACCCTCCCCCTCCCCCCGCTAGGTACCTCCCTACCCCCAAGGCAGATACACTTGCGACCACGTACACACCTCGAATTTCCGCTTTAGCTATCCGAACTGCTTCCACGCGTGTACGCGGCGGCGGCCCATCTATATCTTTTCGTTCGCGCGCGCGCGAGTGTGTGTGCGTGTGTGCATATCACGTACGTGTGTCTCTAAGAGTAAGAGCGAGATCGCGGCTACGAGGATTCTCCCTCTCGTATATCTACGAGAACACATTGCCGGATATATATAATATATATATATATATATATATATATATATATATATGCATTCTGCAACGTTCGAGTACGCGACGCCGTGCGAGGTTTTAGAAGCGTAAGCCTGCAGATGTGACGGGTATATATACGGGTAAGTGCGTATCTGGCAGAGCGCACACCGATTCGCACAACGAATGCGGGACGAGTGGTGGTGAGGAGAAGGTAAGCGAGAGAGGAGAGAGGAGACGGTTGTTACCTGTGCGCGCCGCTCTGTGGGCCAACGTGTTTGCCCTTTTCTATCGTGCTTTCGGGGGTGACCGGCGTCGCCGCTCGCCACGGCGCACGGTTTCGAAAAGCGTGGAGGGCGGCCGCTTCTTCTCTTTCTTTCCTTCCCTTTCACCATTTGCGCCTATCCTTCTCCCGCGCGTCCTCTTTGTCCCGCGCGACTTCGACAGAACACCGAGAGCTAGTAGCAGGGGGATGGTGGCGGTATTCTTCTTTTTTACTTCGCCTCTGTGCCACCACCACCACCGCCCATCCACCACGGCTATCCTCTCTCTCGTTCTCTTTCTCTCTCTTCTCCTCCTTCCATTTCTTCTCTCTTTCTCTCTCTCTCTCTATACTCCTCTCATCTCTTCCTCCACCTCCTCACTCTCGTTCGGTTCTCCTCGTTTTTTTTCTCCTCTCTTTTTTCACTTCTCCTTTTTTTCCTTTTTCTTTTTTCCTTTTTTTTTTTTTTTTTTTTCTCTTTCTTTCTTCCTTTCAAAATGAACGCTTGCGCGCGTGCACAGGTACAGAGAGGCCAGCTAGATGGGCTTCAGCGTTGATAGGAGATGCTACGAGGACGATGGGAACAGAGCCAGAGGGGGGAAAGAGGTGGGGGCCGAGTTTTTTCGAAAGGTATTTCCGATAGTAGACTTTCGAACGAGCTCTCTTTCTCTTTCTCTCTCTCTCTCTTTCTCTCTCTCTCCAGGATGGCCGTGTGTCTGTGCATCGTGGGGCCCGCGTGTACACGTTACGATACGAGAGGGGAGGGAAACAGGGCGCGTACACGGCCGCAGAAGTATGGAGCGGCGGGGAACGTTGATTGGTACTTGTGATGGTACTGTGATGCCGATTAATTAATTAATTCATTAATTAATTACTTCGCTTCGACGCGGACGACGAGCAACTCCCGCTTCGAATCACCGATCGACGGACTACCCTCTTTTTTTTTTCCTTTCTTTCTTTCTTTCTTTCTTTCTTTTATCCCTTCCGACTTTTAATTAGGACTCGTCCTTGTCGACGAGCGAGCCGTGCTGATCCTCGTTGGGATTTCTCTCTCTCTCTCTCTCTCTCGTCTCTCGCGTACGCGAGGAATATCAGAATCGTCGAAAAATGGGCACTTGTTTTTTAAAAATTTCGAATCGGCAATGATTCGCTCATGACCCAAATATTATGACCCATTACGCCCACGCGCTCATCCGACCGTTTATAATTATCCACCTCCGGTTAACGTTCAACGCGACCGATTTTCATCGTCGAATTTACCCGAGGAAATCATTCGATTCGCCATTTTCTTCCGCGATGTACACGAGCGAGCTCTATTAACACGCTCACGTGCACGCGTGCCTCGAACTCTTAACCCCCTCCTCCCCATGTGTCCCGTTGGTTACGGAGGGGAGATATATATTGCGGTCGTAAAATCGGTCAGGATTTAAAGTTTGCATGTTTTGAGAGGCGGAACTGCAATTATGGAGACGTATAGGGGAGGGGGATTAGAACGTCGAGAATCGTATAACCGCTGAATCGTTTCCCCTTCGTGTTTGGAAAAAATTTCGTTAACGTAACGCGTTAGAAGATGCAAAAGAAACTTTGCCAATTTTTTTTTTTCTTAAATCATAAAAGAAATAAGACCTACTTTTATTTTTTTTCTTTTCACGATTGATACTCCGTTTCCGTTTTTTACTCTTTTACTTAATTAGCGGACCTCGATCCATGGTGCACGCAACGGTAAATTAGCCGCGATCATTGCAGCAGAGCGACGTTCAACTGGTGCATGGGGAAAATACGGACGCACTAATGGATTGCCCGATACAATGGATCAGCGGAATATTGTTGGTGAACGGGGGCGAAGCGCCGCCAACACCCGTCCAATTGTGCCTCCAGAGATCATAACCGATTACCCTGATCGTTTTTGATTAACGATCGTCGAAGCCATTTAACGAGCACCACCAGCACAGCCTCCTCTTCAAACCTCGCAAGAAATGCGATGCGTATTTGCCGTAATAAACGCGTTATCACGAATGAAAATCGTATGATTGAATCTATAATATCGCATAGATATTATATGATTTGTTATGTGAAAAAAAAAAAAAAAAAAAAAAAGAAAAATAAATTGAAACGTGATTCTTTTTATCCTAGGAGGAAGAGTATCTCGAATTTGAAATCATTTGACAATGGAGAGGCTTAAATTCCAATGGCTTTTCGCGCAACATCTTGCATGCGGGCTCGAGAATGAGAAAATCGAAGCTTTATCTTCGGCGCTTTAACCCTTCCGACGGGTGCGGGTATCGGGATACGGCGTGCAACCGAACAAATGTTTTTAGAAACGTTCCCTCCCTTGTTTGTCTCTGCCTGATCTATGCAATTTGTTACAGAATTTAAAATAATTTAATGAATGCTCGATCCGTCAAAGGATATTGAAAACGTTTCCCATACACAGATTTTCTTTGATTCAAATATGATTTTACAAGATCCAATTCAATATACGCGCGTTATTTTTTTCCCTCGAATACATTTCAAAACACGTATTTATTGAAAAATAAAAAATAATCATTAACAGATTAAAAACAAGATGCAAAATGCACGTATAAAATATGAATAGCGGGTACAAAAGATTATTAGAAAAAAAATATTAAAAACTTATTCGTATCGATAAACGTATTTCCATTTGATATTCCTCTCAAGTTTTATCTTACTTCATCGACGCTTATATATTTTCTCTTTAAACACCTTTTTTGCTCTCATTCCCCTCCACCTTTCTTCAATTACTCGATTGCCACAACCCCGATAAAATAAAAATCCTTCACGAAAATTATCAAACCTTATCTACCGATAATCCTTCCATCGAGAAACATCGGATTCGAGAAAGTTCTCGATATACTTGAAAACAAACATACCACCCACCTTTACAAACTTTATTCCACACGTTCAATTTATTTTCGCGCAAGAAATCAATCAAACAACCTATATATATATATATTTATATATATGCCTCTACATACACATCCTATTCCATACAATCGGACGCGAGAAGATTGAAAACAAGAGAGTCCTCGAGACACCCGCGACGGATCTACTTCCCCGGGATCTTTGTATTCCTCGGCAGATGAAGGAGGGAGGGAGGAAAGAAAGAAGAATAAAAAAGAAAGAAAGAAAGAAAGAAAGAAAGAAAAGAAAAGAAAAAGAAAACTAGGAAATAGGCGCGAAGGAAACACGCGAAAAAGAAGAAGTAGAAGAAGAAGAGAGGATGAGAGAGAGAGAGAGAGAAGAGTAAAGAAAAGGTTGGAACGTGAAGGAAGTAGCCCGCAAGGGGCAAGAAAGACACGTCTCTGACGCCTCTTGGCACAATTGCGAGAACTCGAAAGACCGTTTAACAAGAGCCTGGCCCCGGGATATCGACTGTTCCAACCTTTCGAATGAAAAAATAATAAAGTGGATAGAGGATGAATGCATAATGGAACACGAGGGCGAGGGGTAGCGGTGGGGTTGGTGGAATGGAAGGAATGGGGGGAACAAGATGGGGATGGGGAAGAGGGGGGAGGGGAAGAAGTTAAGACGTTAAGAACCGTCAACCGTGGCGAGGTACCTTCTTTTTTTTTTTTTTCTTTTTTTTCTTTTTAAATTAATTATCAACGCGTTATCGATTCGTTAAGTCGCGTGTGACCGGCATGAATCGTGGCACGAATCGTATTTTCCACGGGTATCGCGGCTAACCTTATTCAATTGATCGCCTCGGCTCCCTATAGCATGGAAATGAGAGGAGGACTTGTTTGCCTCGCGGGAACTACACCGATCCGCTCGGTTCTCGCACGCGAGAATTTTCTTGCGCTTCAAATATTAACGGAGACAGGTTACCGTGTTATTCTAGGCATCTGGGGGAGGCGAGAAACAAAGTGGCGGGAAGGATAACTCGCGACGACTCGTGTTATTCGAAACTATGGCTTCGAGAGTTTGTGCACACCGTACACGCGTGGCGTGTTATGCTTGGAATTGAACTATGGCTCCGGCGAATGAGGTTGCCTGCTTGTCAGCTGTAATTGTATCGTTGAATGAAACTGAGGGGGGGACAGGGGGAGGAATTGAGAATGATAAGGCTATTTTCTTTTTTTTTTCACTCGTGTTTCGTTTTTAAGATTTTTTTTTAAGACTCGATTCGTCGACGAGAAATTTTGGAAAGATTTATCGTGATTTCTATATTACGTGATCAATGAGTTTCTGATTCGTTATATTTATTCCTTTAACTTTAAAAATAATTCGACGTCGTTCTTCTTTAAAAATTTACATCTAGACGACCCGTTTTTCTATACCAAAGCTATATCGAAGCGATGTTAATCGAACTTTAACTAAATAATTAATATCAATCGTGTACTGATCTTTCTGTACAATTTTTGAAAAAGGAACAACGAATTGCAAAACATATATTCAACGAATATAAGTTCTCTGTATTTTTTGTTCACATTAATTTTTCTGTTTATCCGTGAAATTTTATACTTCGCGCAAAACTGTAGTTTTAAAAAGTTACGTCCAATAATGTCTCGGTTTCGGGTATTTTTCGAAGAAAACCTGCCGCGAGGATGATGGATGTGAGGATCCTTGGAGAAGCAATTTTTCGTTAGAATCACGATGGGAGAACGAGCATGAAAGCGTAGAAAATAATTGAGCAAGAATCTTCGACGAGTGACGCTCGCCTAATGCTCGGGTTTCGTTGAATCACCGTTATTTAATCGATTGCAGGTAATACGAGGCAGCGAATCGATAGGTGGCCGTTTAGAATAGCCCGGCTTTGTGACGTCCATGACAGACATTACGAGAAAATTATGATCTTATTGGTTCGCGGCTTTCAGAATTGCTATTACTAAACCCTCGCCGAAGCCAGAAATCAATTAAGGGAGGGCGGCACCGTATTTTCGAGGCGGTGAAATTTCGATTGTTGGAAAGGGAAATCTTCTCGGTTAATCTCGGTCAGATCAGCGGTAATTTTTCAATTTCTCAATTTTTCGAACCGAAATAGAAACGGGTATTAAATTATTCCATAATGGAACGCCTCCGATTTCGTACTTCCGATAAACTGATTTCGTACTTTTTATTTTCGACAATTTCTATTCGCTATAGATTGTACTTTATTCCAATCCTAAAATTTGTACAAAAATTAATTATATAGGCTTTTTACTTTTTCTAGAATTTTGTTTAGATCGTGAGAATTAATCGTATCGTCGTTATTGATAATAAGTTTGATGCTCTTTTTTTCTAAAAAAAAAGAAAGAAAAAAGACACAACTAATCTGAAATTTAAAACCAGTTTAATTAATTAACAACTAACCGGTTAAAGAGAGAAAGGACGAATTATTTTCCCCGTTAAAGCGAATATCTCGAAAAGAATTTAAAAATATTATTATATATATAATTTCCAGTAAAGATAATATTCGAAAGGGGCAAGAACACGAATACCCTTTAACGGGAATTTCAACTATAAAAACGTATAAAAGTTCTCCGCAAACAGGATATCACGTTTAAAGGCGAAAGTAGCTGGAAACGCTCAGCCTAAACCACAATCTCTTATCTCAACATTTGGAAAGGGGCTGATGAACGTGGCCGTTGGATCTCGATAAGTGTGCGTGCAGGAGGAGTGTGTGTACCTTCGGGATCTTTTCAATTTCTCTTGTGGATAAAAAAAGGCGCAGTCTATCGGGTGAGATACACACATATATATATCGATACGAAAGAAAGAGAACAAATTTGGGAAAAAATTGTCTCGTAAATCGATGTGAAAATCCTTTCGATTCATCCATGTATCGTCATCGATTCGATGGTTCGACGTGTTCGTATCCACAAGCAAGAGAGAAGATTGCGTGTTGGAAAAGCGAGAGATGAAGATAAAGAGGAGGAGGAGAAGAAAGAAGGGAAATTCTTCTCCTTGAAAAGAGGAAAGAAAGATGGAAGAGAAGTGGCCCTGGAAGAAACAAGGGGAACAATAGAATCCGCGAGGAGGATCGAGGTGGAAAAACGAAAGGGACGCGAGAGGGGAGCGTTGGTGGAAGAAGGAGCAGCACGTTTGCACGCGTAGGAGGAAGAGAAAGGAAGAGGAGAGCGGCTGGTCGGCCGACCGACGGGGTTGGACAGTGACGAGCGGGTAGGTAGGACCCACAAAATAAACTGAAACCACCTCCCTCGTCCCCCGTCCGCCAGCGTTCGCTCGTTGCCCATCCCTTGGCCTCTCATTCTAGCCGCGTCACCTCCACCTCCGTTGGCCGCCTCACCTCTGCCACCTCCAGCTATTCCTCCTTCCGCTCCCCCGTCCCACTCGCCCGCCTCGCCCCACCACCGGCCGGCATCCTCGTTCCTCGGCCACCTCCGCGGCCGTACCTAGCTCGGCCAAATAAATTACACCGCCTCGTGACGCGAAAAAATCCAACGAGTCGCTAGAGTGAACGAGCGGCTGAACGGACGAAGACGGCCTCACCGAGGAAACAGAGAAGGAGAGAGGAGGGAAGGGGGAGGGGAGGCACAGTATGCGGATGCCGAGGATGAGGAGTCGTTGGCAGGGGTACGGGGTTACAAAACAGGGAAAGAGAGAGAGAGAGAAAGAGAGAGAGATGGAGGAGGGGGAAAGAGAAAGGGGGGAGAGAGAGAGAGAAAGAGAGAGGGAGCGAGCACGGATGGGAAGGAGAGAAAGGTGAAAAAAGAGAGAAGCGAGCGAGATGGAATGGATAAAGGCCAGCACGCGGGGCGGAAATAAAGAGAGAACGAAAAAAGTGGAAGAGGTCGGGGGTGGAGGTGGGTACCGCGGTCCGCTTTAATTGGTTCGACGTGGTCAGATGAAAAATTCAACCACCCCCATCCTCCCTCCAACTCCTCTTCTACCTCCACCCACTCTTACTACTACCACCAACACGCTTTCAACGTCCTCGACGTATTCCCACCAGACGAATCTACGAATCTGTATGTAGATGTCTATGGGGGGAGGGGCCGCCTCTCTCTCTCTCTCTCTTTTTCGCTCTCTGTACTCCACGACTGGGGACAAAGTATTTCGGTACGTCCTTAGGTCGTATTTTTTTGCCAACGATAGGTGCTCGTTAACGTTTCGCGGATCGTGAATCGGCATCGGGCTTCTAGCTTCCCGGACAAACTTCGAATATTCCCTCCGATTCGTTAAGCTGACTGTTAATACACGCGTCTCGCGATCAAACTCGATCGAATTTATTTCGATTCCTCGTTGATAAAATTGTCTCGTTACTGGTGAGCCTTTAAACGATTGAACAAATAGTTGGTATTTCTTCTTTTTTTTAAGAAACATATTTTTTAGAGAATTATATTCTGGAACAAAAGTTCAAAGCACTCGTATTTATAGCTTAACATCGAAATGATATACATGTCATCGAGACATTCGACTTGCCAATGATAACCTGCGGGTCGTCGATGACCAACGACGCTAAAATTAATCCAAGTATTTGAATCGATGATTTTTTGCCACTTTGACTTATTTAAAATATTTAAATGTAAGTCTACATATATTCATACATTCTTTAAAGTATATTCTATAAAGTATATCATAAGATATAAAGATATAAGAAAATGAAATTTATATAAAAAGAACTTACTTAAAAAATTTCGTTTCAATATCTCAAAAAGTTAAATAAGAAGCGAATAATCTGATTTTTTTGTCTAATCACATCGAACAACATTGATCGAAGAAAAATGCGCGATAAAAACTTTCCTCTTTGATATAGAAACTCAATAAACTAGCAGAATAATGACGGTCATGTATCAAACCATTGATCTTAACTTGCCCATCCCCGATCTCAACCACAGGCATTTTGAGCGAGGACACCGTTCTCTCTCGTCAATGAAATCACTGGTGGTCACTCGCGTACATGACCGAAAGTCACAAAACTCGGCCCGATTTCTCCAAAGCTTGATGTGTTCGTTATCCGCTTTTCGTTTCAGCTATGTATCATCCGATTAAATATTAAATTTCATCAATGAAAACTTTGTTTCTAAAGATCTAATCATCACTCTCGACGTTTCTCTTGTATTACAGGTACATCGCGTTAAACCACGTTCGTGATCGTGAAGCAATAAACATTTCGGCGAAATTTTTAAATTCGAGCGAGAAAGTTAGAATATTTCGTCGGATAAAATAGAATGTGCTTGCTGAATTTACGAAATTTTTATGTCGCCGAATATTTCCGTCCTAATATCTGATCAAAGTTTCATTTTCACCAATCCATCGAAATTTCCAACAAACGCCATAACATTCTAACCTCCAATTAAGTAAAGAAAGCAGAAAAAAAAAGAAATGAGAAGAAAAAAAGGAAAAGATACAAACGATTCAATCTTCGATACTTGGAAAGATTTAGAAAAAAACTTTTCTCGATATAGAGAACAGTAATCCCCGCGTATTCCCGCTAGTTTTCCCGCTTTCCAATTTCTCACGACACACGCGAACCACATGTACGAAACGCATGCACACGAAAGCCGCCATTATTACGAGCGCGTCAAACCGTAAAACGGATCGGGAATTTTATTCTCACGGCGGTGGAGGGCGCCACGTGAAAGACGCTAGTGTCACAAAGGTGGTTACAGCGGTTAGAGGGGCGCGCACACGAGGCGAATGTAACCTAACCTCGCTTCCGTGATATCTCGAGCGTGTGCGCGGTATTTCCATCTTTCGTCGTGCCGGTAACAGGGCGCACCGCTGCTCCTTTGATTAATGCTTTCCACCGAGAGTCGAAAGGAACGGGGAGAGCGGGGTGTGTAGAAAGCGACGGGTGGTGGAACGAGGGCACAGGGTGGCGAAGGATGAAGGCAGAGGCCGCAGAGAACTACGACTAATCCTCTCAGGGGGCAAAGCGGAGAACCGAGAAGGAAAGAGGGAACTGAATAGTAGTTCCAAGAGCCAAGCGTGGACACGCGAGAACTCATTTCCGGTTATATCCTTCTCTCTCTTTCTCTCTCATCTCTGTCCGTGACTCTGACACTAATACACGAACCATGGCGGAACGTTGCCCAGGTGGGGGGAACACACTTAAGCTTCGCTCGTAGAATGTTGTGAATTGCATGCGACCATCCGTGACGTACTGTCTCGCGTTGCGCTCGCGTGTGGGCGTCTCTCTCTCTCTCTCTCTCTCTCTCTCTCTCTCTCTCTCTCTCTCTCTCTCTCTCTCTCTCTCTCATTCTCTCTACATCTTTCATTGTATACGTATATATGCTCGCGCATCGCACGCTCTCTGACTTTATCCCTTTCTCTCTTCACTCTCTTTTTCTTTGTGTCTATCTCGCCTCTTTCTCGACCTGTTGTGTGTGTGTGTGTGTGTGTGTGCTCGTTAAATCTGAAATCTTGCGGAACACTCGGCGCGCTAAAGGCCAGGACGAACGAGTGGCCGTATCGATTGCGGGGCTCCATTGTTGGCTAATTTCGAGGAACTGTTTCGATTAATGGGATCGACCGACTTAACGTGAAGACGCGAGGTTAAGTCCACGGTTTATTCGCAACCGGGAATCGATTTTGACGAAAGTCGAGTGAAATCGATTTCACTATATGCAATTACTACACCGATGTTCGTATTTCCACGATGACTAAAGTTCGAAACTGCTTTGTTATTTAATCGTCAAGTTGATCAAGCGCGTGATTTTGAATTAAAATCTCTCTTTGAACATTTATATTACAATTATAAGGTGAAATTAATTTTTAATAGTATTGTTTCTTCAAAATTTTCAATTTATTCGAATACTTATTAAAGCAAAAGTAAACTTATACGATAATACAAATGTAATTACTTATATAATACTTTATATAATTACTCATAGAGCAAGCAGCATATCGTATCTTTCAACTTTTGCTATAATATTTTATCTACGAGTTACTCGAACTCTTAGCATAATACGGATAATGTTACGTTATAGTCTCGAGAGGAAAATAACGCTTACTAATGATTCACCTTATAAACGAAATCAAATTGTATCATTCTTCTAAGGTTTCATTAAACACGTACCACGATAAATATTCGAAACCATATAGCATTCGTGTCTTAAATTCTTTCGATGTATAAACGTTTATACGCATATTTTCTCTCGCACTTATTAATAAATATTCGATTAGCATAAATACATGTCCGTTCGAAATAAATCGTTTCAACGATCGAAGTTGGCGCGTTTAGTTTCCAGTTCGAGACCTTTGCCCGCACGAGCGCCATGATTTGAACGGTGTCCTCAAGACAATGGAGAGTAATTCACATATCTCTTGCATTCATACAGCGTCACATGCCGCGGGCTTTAGTGTTCAAAATTAACGTACCCAGTTTCCTGCTCAGAATTCCACTTGTACGCCCCGTATGCCCTGTACGTTAACAGAGGCGGCCCCTGCGCGCATGCAACCACTCGCGCAACTTTACCGCGCGAGCCAACAATTTTATTAACATCTTCCTTGAATGCCTCTCATTCAAGCCACTTTTACCTCTCCCGCGTAATTTGCATCTTTGGATACCTGCGTTTGACGCTCGTGCGTTTCGTGCGATACAAAGCAAGAGGGAAACGAGAGACCTAAGTTTTCGTATTAACCTTTTGTCCCGGAGTTTGATAAATGTCGCGCGATATTTTGATACGGTTTATATCCGTTTTATGGTGAATTATCATGGTTGAAATTGGAAGAAATTTTCAAGAAAAAATTAAAAAATATATTTTTTTCTTCTTTCTGTGATGCGAATTATTATATAAAATTTAAAGTTAATCTAGAAATTTATCTTTACAATGGAATCAATGATCATTTTAATTACTTTTTTGAAATTGTAATCTATTAGAATTAGATGTATGGGAGGATGTTAATGATTATAAATATCGATCAAAAAATTTTCAGAAAATATTTCAAATTGCAAAATAACGAAATAATGATGTTTCCCCTACCATTCTCTTCAAAATGGCTTTTTAGTTAGAGAGACAATTTACACGCGAATTCCGGGAACAAAATTACATTTACCACTTTAGTCGATCACCGCACACAGTGCGAGGAATAAGTTCATAAAACTTATTTAACATAGGTAACAAGGTTTCTTGAAACGTAAAATATAATCTAACCAACATACAATTTAATTTATATTATTAGCAAAAAATTAGTAATGAAAATTAAGCATCTCGTCAACGCTCTCCAATTATACAATTATAATCTACTTTACTATTAAAATTATTTCATTTCCCTGACAAAACTAAACAAACGATTACGATTTCAAATAAAATTTCAAAAAATTGAAGAACCGTCCTTTTGTCAACTTTTTTTCCAACCATATCTCAACACCTCGAAATCGTAGGCATCGTCACAGTTACGGAATTTTTTTTTCCCCCTCCTCTCGATTTTTGACTCTCGATTACCTTTCCCCCAATAGAATCGCGGCCAACATCGTTTGGTGTATCAACTGTGCACACGCACACACACGCACACATAGGCGCGCGGTGTCGGTCGATCGCACTTGTACGTCACACGGCTCACACGCGGACGCGCGTATACACGTACACACCGGTAAATGGAGTTGATGACGGAGTCCGGTCAGTGCCTCAACTTCAAACAAACTTCGAGCCACCCTTGGGGTTCGAGGGATTGCCCGTGTAAACGACGCGTCGTTAGTTCCCTCCAGATGGAAGGAAGGGAAGGAGAGGGAGAAGGGAGAGGGTGAGATCACACGAGCGTGACTCGGGTGGTTCTTGCTCAGGACCTTTCGAGATTCAACGCGACAATTGAGCAGGACAGGTAACGCGTATCCGGTTGTCCAACCTCGGAACCAATTTTCAACATTTTGCCATCGAACATGAAAGAAAACCTTGCCTCCCTTTTCCAAGTCTAGGAAATTAAGTCTGGAAATTAATTCCAGCTGCCTTTTCGAAATAAAATTGTCATCATTTATTCGGTTAAGAAATTATTTGAATGTTCACTGTTATTTTTGTGTTACTTTGTTTCATCTCTGATTTGATCAGAGGATTCTCGAATATAAAAAAATATTGCGTCATCGATGCTTGTCTGCTAAACTTTTCCAAACGTTTGAAAGTGCGAAAGAAATAATTGATTCACGTGGTATTTTTTTTATCTTCTTTTAAATTCATTAAATTCATTGCAAATGTTGCAAATGTTCGAATCAAAATAAATTATTTAATATAGAAGCATCGAAGATTAGAATATACTTTGTCTTTGATTCAACTTTGCAAAAATCCAATTTCCAAATTCGGTATTTCGAATATTTCTAGTCTTAATTTCTTCTTCGTTACTTTTTAAAAAACGCCGTTTTATAAAAATTACATATACGATAGATTGAAATGAAAACTCGATCCTTAAAAGTATTTTTTACGCCACGTTTGATGCAAAGAAATTTCTACGGCGAAATTAAAAATTATATGTATTTTATTGTACGTATTTTTATACGAGTATTTTATTATCGTCAGCATAGACCAGGGAAGAAGTACATAAAGAATAAAAGCAGATATTTTCCATAGATGGTTTTATTTTCGAGGAAGATGTGTTTCATAGTCGAACGACTTCTTCATCATCATTTTCATTCATACCATATCATCGACTTGGAAAACTACTGAACTTTGCTCCTTTTGATTTTCACTCGTGTAATACACACAAAACCTAGAATTCCTAATCAACGATTAAAAAATTCACACAGAGAAGAACCTATAATAAATACGTACCAGTTTTTGTTTCATCGACTATCTACGTTGATAAAGTCCATTAGTCACTGTGCTAATAATTGCAAAAGAAAAAGAAAGAAAAGAAAAAAAAAAAAATAAAAAAATAAAAAAAACTCTTTGCACGTCGAAATAAATCGTTCGACAAACAGAAGACATCACTGTTTTTGTTTCGTCATTATCGTTAACATCGAGTCGTTAAATTTTATTATTATTAAAACCAACACACCCGGTGCGAATTCCGTGTTACTTGGTTTACGTTTACGTAGATAAAAATGTAGTGGAGCACTACATTTTTAATTTTTATCGAGTCTGACACGCGACTCCGAGCTAAGTGGCGACGAGAAACATATGAATAATGAGTGTAAATGTTTCCACCAACTTAAAAAAAATTTTTATTCTATCCGCGTTAACGTAAATGGTGAGATATTTACACGTGGATTATGAAAAGAAAAAAAAAAAGTGGGGAAACAATGTTTTAAACAGACACGTCGTAAATGTTTGGAAAAAGTTGAAGAGAATTTTTTTCTTACTATTGCATTATATTTATAATTTTTTCTTTTTATAAATATAATCGTTAAATCCTCTTTGGCAACATACATGGATGTAACGCGTTTCGTATAAATAATTAAATCAACGATTTTCAGGGGATATATTCGAAGGAGGGCAAAACAGTTCTTACAACCTGATTCGTATAATTTTATTTAAATAACCGAAATCCAGATTCAGATAAGAGGATAAAATCTTATATCTAGCTCATATTTCGAATTACGATTGATTCTTTAATCTGTTTTTATTTTTGTTTGTCATGTTTAGATATAATTGGAATGATAATCTTTCAGATAATTAGTTTATAAAAATTTAGCAGAATCTACTTGATCGAATATTGACGAAAATTTTGTATCAATTTCGAAAAAAAAAATATATAATTCGGATAAATGGAATTTTATTAAAATAGTAATTTTTGCTAAAAAGCATTCAATGATGTGTCGATTATTTTCGATTGTTTTTTTTATTTTTATACGAACTAATTGCGAGACGAATCCGTATGATTTTTCGAAAAATTGGTCATAAAGAATCAAATTTGTCGATACGTAATGAAATCTAATTAAAAATTTAAAAAATTTTCACATAGATATTTATTGGATAAAAGAATATAATATATTTAATGAATTAATTATCAAATATTCTACTAATAAAAAAAAAAACCAATTCATCGTTTTTGAATACTCTCTAAAAAATATTATATTATAAGTTAAATACGTATATTCAACATTCTCTCTCCCCGATATTTTGATAACAATTCGATAATCGATCTAACTAATAAAAATTTTGCAACCGTGGAAAAGAATCTTTTTCACTTTTTCGCTCACGAAATTTCTCTATCTATCCAATCGTAACCAAAAACTTTCCTAAAAGAAAAGAAAAAAAAAAAAAAACTTCCCCAAAAACCAAATCGAACAACAATCCCTTCGAACAAACCTACATCCAACCTACTTTCTTCTTTCACCATCTTCATCCACCCTATCCTATCCTTCACCAATCACAACATCCGAATTACACCCTTTTTACACCCTTAACCCGCGAAAATTGAAAGAATCCTAGGCAGAATTCCGCCAGAAACCGACTATAAACCGCGGCAAAGCCTTTTTTTCTTTTTGATTCTCAACCCTGTTTTGAATTTGCGCGCCTAAAAGCGAGAGAGAGAGAAAGAGAGAGAGGAGCGAAAAACCGATTTCTCTCTCGCGCTTCCCTGGCCATCGCTTTTGACGATCCCTGGGGATCCTGGAAGGGCCGAAGAGCGGAGAAGGGGAAGGAGACGCGCGGCAGGAGGGAGGGCAAAGGGAAGGGGAAGGAGATTACGCGAGAACGAGGTACACTCGCGAAGGAGTATTTTAATCGTTGGAAGAAACGGTGGAAGAGAAAGAGAGAGGAAGAGGAGGGAGGGAGGGAGGGAGAGAGAGAACGCCGCGGAAGCGGCAATTCTTTCCTCTATTCCACCGTCCTCCTCCTCCTCCTCCTGCCCCACCGCCCATTCTCGAGGCGAGGGGGTGGGAGCAGGCTGAGAAAAATAATCCAATTTAGCGAGAGAGGCGAAGCGACAGGCTGCAGTTCGCCCGTTTTCACGGTTTTTAATTACGCGCCTCCTCGCCTCGCCTCGCCTCGCCTCGCCTCGCCTCGCTCGCTCGCGCGTTTTGTCGTCGCTGCCCTCCTGACAAAGGAGCCTGTTTTCACGGATATTTCACGGCGAGAAGAGGAAACTCGTACGACGAATGCTGCACGACGCTCAGGCGCACAGCTCGCGTTATCCAATCCCGACACATTCTCGCTCCCCCCTCCCCTCGGACAATTTCACCGCGGACAAAAGTAATCCAATTTTTGGGCAACCCTTTTTTCGCTCCTTCCACCGCTCAACAAACGTAACAGGGGTGTCGTGTGGGGGTAAGGAAATGTGCGCACGATCCCGTCGACTCGAGGAGATATCGTTGATCCTTGAACAAAAAGGAAAAAATTTGAGGAAAATTTCTGCGTTACGTTGTGTATAGGTGACTTGTTTCTTGGAACATTTCGACAGTTTGAAATCTGTTAAATTAATTCTTAACTTTCTTTTTTATTGAAAATAATATATATATATATATATATATATGTAAATAGAATTGTTACTAATAACGAAATGGGGACTGGATAAATATTCCATTATCTAAGACGATTTAAAGATGATAAATTAATTAAGTATATCGATATCTTCGAAATTCGATAAATTACTCGTATATCGAAAGATATTTGAGTCGAGTTATCATCAGTTTAGTTTAGAAAAATGATAGAGATGTTGTTCAAAGATCAACCGTGTACTGGAAAAACTGGTGGTTGGACTTGGTAATTCGTGGTCTCTCTCGTTCGTCGAGGGAACGAAACTCTTGAAGAGAATTTTCCTTTCGGTGTAACGGTTGTTGTTTTCGTGGCTTCCACGGAAGCCACGGAACCACTCAAAGGTTTTCGAGTTTTATCGCTGCTCCCTGAAACACACCACGGTACGTATACGTTACACGTGGCACGAATTTTATTCGAGACTTCGAGTCGTTCGGATCAACCCATCGTTATTTCGTTTTGACGTGTATCAGAGAAAGGCGTGCTTTTTTGAAACGATCATAAAAATACCTTCTTTCTTTCTCCTTTTTTCCTTCTCTTTTCAACAATCATTCGATCAGCATCCGCGAATTTTTTCCTTTTTTTGTAAATTACGTGATTTAGAGATAGATATCCACCGATAATTATTACAGATATAAAAAATTGTTGGTAAAAATTGCATAAATAACGATAGCTTCGTTATATAATCTATAAATTAAATTCCATCGATCTCTAAGAAAAAAAAATCCAATCCAACAAAGTCAAAAACCAATTCTTAACCATCAAAACCTTCAAGAATCATTAAGATCAATTTGAAAATAATTACTTCTAATCACTGCATTTTCAGATTAAAATTCAAAAATCATCTCAATTCCTATCCAACTATCCAAATATCGAGAAGAAACACGCGGCAAATTCTTATCCGCGACAGCAGAGAATTTCGCTCTCGAATCTCATCCCGATAACGAAGCGAGGGGAGAGAAGGCTCCTTGCGGGGTGCGCGCGGATTCTTAAATGGCGCGTAACAGGTGGATCGAAAGAGTGGTGGTGGTGGTGGGCGCGGCCGCTTAAAAACAAAAGCGGTCCTCGCGCGGTTCGAAACGGTGCACACAGAGGTTTGATAAAGGTTGAACAAAAAAAAAAAGAAAAAAAAGGCGTGTGTTAAACTCACGTGTCCGAGCTTCTCCTCCTTCCGCCTCTTGGGATCGCTCTCGAGGTCGGGGGTACGGCTACGGAATTTCTCGGACGGCGACACGGATCTTCTCAGCCTCTCGTCGGTGAGGGCGATCGGTTTACGATCCTCCGGCGTTTCTGCCGCCGCCCTGTGTTGCTGCAGGTCGGACGGTTTCAGAAGCGCCTGCGCCTGTGCCTGGACCGCGGCCGCGGCCGCTGGATGCGGGGGGGGCGCCAGATGGGGCGGCACCCCCGCGGCTGCGGCCGCAGCGGCCGCACCTGCGAACCCCAATAGCCCCGCCGGCGGAAGACCGCCAACGACCGCACCGTGTGGTAGCTGCTGCGCGTGAATCTGTTGCTGGAACAACCGACAATGGACACGGTTACCCTTTTCCTCTTCTCCACTTCCTTTTTTCCTTTATCGTTTCGAATTTTTTCTCTCTTTTGCTCTTTTAAATATTCCCCGCCCCCTAACTCTCGTAGGGGGATAATAAATCGTTTCTACGATTTTCTGCGGCGAGTAATCTACCGAACAACGACGAAATGATTCGTCAATGATGCGTTTTATTCGTGCTTTAGAAGAAAAAAAAAAAGAATTGTAAATCGCGTTACGAAACAAAGTTGAAATATTCTCGAAGAAGTTAAGAAAGATATATTTTTATGCCAATGTGCGTGTGGCATAAAATTTGAATATATATATATATATTAGAAATTTAAGAAAATATATAAGAAAATAAAAGAAACGGACAGCTAAGATATTTTAATCGAAAATTTCACGAAATTGTTGAGAGAAATACATTCGAAAACGATCATCAACGAAGTGTAATAAAATGTTGGAATTCGAATTCCGAGACTTGGGGCAATAGGATGCTGAGCTCTCGGGTGTAAACCTCGTCCAATAACATTTGTATATCAGCATTTGACCATTGATACCCAGCCTCGTCGGGATTAGACGAGACACTCGGAGTGCAGGAGCTTGTATTTGTATTCAAGTACAAATAGGAACGCATCAGAACAGACACCTTAGTATATCAATATCTCATCCGATTCTGATGAAGCAAACTGTGTACCGTCGAAATACCAATACTCAAACGTTATTGCATTCAAGTTTATATATCGGATACAAATTCAAAATCGTCTAAATAAATATGAAATTTCGAAAAAATTTTTTAACTCGTCGAAGAAAGAGAGTAACGCTTAACGTAACCGATAAACTTACTTCAATATCCTTCAAGTTTAATTTAAGAAAAGATCGAAATTGTTGGAATTATTTCTCTTCTAAAAACATGTCACTGTCATTGATTTTCTATCGCATCGTTCGAAATCTACGAAAAAAAAAAATAAATAAATAAATAATTATCGATAAAATACACTCGAAAGATTGAAATTATTTCAACGAAGTTTAAAAGGGGAAAAAAAAAAGAAAAAAAAAAGAAAGGAAAGATAGCACGATTTTAAAAAGCGCACGATTCTTTGTTTGCGCCTTAAAAACTTTTCAACTTTCTTTAAAACGATCTTAGAATATCTTAATATCCATTTGAATTAATATGCATAAAGCGGCGACCCAATTACGAAATAAGAAACACGGGATCACCGTGAAATAAATGTTTTAATGATTGTGCATTCACGCTTGCCCAAGTGGCCGCGACCCTCTTCAAACGAGTTAACCTAATTTCAGATTGCCACGGTATAAATTAAGAAGTTCCGATTTAGACTCGGGAGTGAAACAGAATTTTCTTCTGAATCGCTCCCCCTCTCCCTCCCTCCGCGTGTCTCGAATTGAACTCTCGTTCAATATCACTTAACGCCCTTTATATAAAAAAAAAAAAAAAAACAATTCCTCTATGATAATTCCTACCATGGTTGAAGAGTAACAAAAAAAAAAAAGTTGAAACAAAAAAAAAAGAAAGAAAAAGAAAATAGAATGGAACTCACCAATAGTTGTTGCAGACCCTGTTGCTGTTGTTGCTACGAGAAAAGAAAAAGAAGAATTTCGTGAGTGAGATGGTACAGGCGGTGGTATCGATCATCACGCGTGATTTTTTTTTGGGGAAGGGGGAAGGGAAGGGAGGGGTCGTGGTTTAAATCGTGGAAATTAAATTATGTATACGTAATCGGGACGCAAGCAGCTCGTAGAGTTAGGAATGCACAATGTGCCAAGATCAATGTCCAACCGCTTGCCAAAACTAAAAAGAAGTTTAATAAGAATCGATCGTGAAGAGGCTCACCCCAATAATAGCGTTCAGCTCGGACATCGTGACTTGCTTCGCCCTCTCTACGGCATTGGCCACCTGCTGCTGATGCTGCAAGCCATGCTATCATTATCGCGTCGTTGTCACTCTCGATCGTAAGATTGTACGGCACACGTGCCAAACAGAAAGTCAAAGACTCACCTCTTGTGCCAGGAACGGAAGTAGCTGGACGATTATCGCGTTCAACCTTTTAGCAATCTCGGTCTGTAAAATGGAATACAAATGGTTATCGGTGAATTCTTTTTAAACTCTTATTTAAGGCTGTTATTTCTGTCTCTCTCTCTCTTTCATTTTGGAGAGGATCTTGAAATTTTCTTTTGGACAAAACGTTGGAAAATATCCAAATGTTTTGCGATATTGAGATCAATCTATTTTCGATGCGATATTTTTCCTTTTTTCCCTGTTTTTCTGGGATAATCTCCTCCTCTCAATTCGAAAACACGATCGTCCAAATTTAATACGCGAAATAGTTAAGATATATTTGATGTAAAAATATAAATCTGTTTAAAGCAAATTATGATACGCGTTTAAAATCATCCCTTACTTGTCGGTTGGCAATGTGTATTTAACCCTTAATTCGAAGGTATATCCGTTGAACTGATGTTTAAAATGTTTGGACTTGGTTGAATTTGTAAAAGATGCAAGTGAAAAATAATAGTATAAACGTATAATGCGTCAAATCGAATTCGTTTCTATCTTGTGAAATTAAAATGAAGATAAGAAATAAAGATAATCTTTAAAAATTATCAACCTTTATAAATAAAGGAGCGAATAAAATTGTTTGCTCCTATAATTATTTCCAACAAATACGAGCGATTTAAGTCGAAAAAAGTAGACATTTTTTTTTTTTTCATAATTCTCACTTGTTTCATTACACGTAGAAAGGGGATTAACCGTTTCCCTTTAGTTACTTAACCCCTTAAGTTTTACCTCCGTTACATTACGTTTGTCGCGTGGTACCGAATTTAAAATTTCCATCTTCGTAACGTTATGGCGGCTAAATTTTGCATGTTCAAATCTCTTCTCGCGAATAAAGATATTTTTATCTTTTGAAGAAACAAATAAATTTTATCAGCGCGTGGATATAATAAATGAAATAATCGATCAAAGAAAATGAACTTTATTCCGATACATTCACTTAAAATTTACCATGCTTTTAAGGGATTAAACGCGAAGCATCGTAAAATTCAGTTTATCCTTGATACACTTCGTTTGTGGAGGAAAAGAACGAAAGGAAAAAAAACCCCACTACACGCAAAAGTAACACGGTTTCGCCAAAACCTCAAATTATATTTCTCTCGATTGAATAACCGCAATTAAAGTTGTCCCTCAAAAATCCCTCAAATCGTTGCGAAAATCATTACTTTTCTAGATCAGATCTCGAAATCCTCGTCGACACGTCGTCATTAACAAATAAACCAAAATAAATAAATAAATACCAATAAAGTACCAATTTTTCAATAAACCACCCAACATCAGAAATCAACGAAAACACTTATCAAAACTTATCACCAATCAGCGATACGTTGATGATGTCGCTTCCAATGATCTATGAACAAAAAAAAAGGAAAAAGGAAAAACCAAACAAAAACGAAAAATAACCAAAAAAAAAAAAGAAATTTAATTCCTTCCACACGCGAATCTCAAACACCGGGGAGTGTGTCCCGGTCAACTCGACGAATTAATTGAAAAATCGAAGAGCGGGGCGCGCGAGTCGTGAAAACAGCGTGAAAACGTCATGAAATTCGGGGTTAACGTTGCGGCGATCATAGGACACGTGACGAGCGTTGGACGGGCACGTGAACCCCTCCCCTCTCCCCACACTCCCCTCCTCCTCCTCCTCCTCCTCCTCCTCCTCCCCTCGTTGTCCCGCAACCATGCGCTCTTTCCAAGGTGAACGAACACACGGAGCCGCTCATTAATGCTCGTCGATCAAATCGATTCGCGATTACACCGGCTGCCACGTGACACGTTCACAAAAGACTAGAAAAGAATGGAACTAGGCGCGACAACGGCGAAGGAGGGAGGGAGGGAGAGAAGGGATATGTCATAAAACTCGTTTCGTTATTGAAACGAGCTTCATAATCATCCCATTCGGAAAATATCGAGCGCCGTGTCGTACGTTGAATTTACAACGTAATTCCGTTGATTCTTCCCCGTTTTGATTCCTTCGTTTATCTCTTTTGAACGAGAGAGAGAGAGAGAGAGAGAGAGAGAGAGAGAGAGAGAGAGAGAGAGAGAGAGNGGAGGGAGGGAGAGAGAGAGAAAGAGAGTGTGTTTATTTTCCAAGGGATTTCTACGAGACGAATATATAGGAAGCGATAAACCTGTTCGTAAGTACCGCGTCAGAGTAGACGACATAAATGTGTAATTGAATAAAAATTTTAATCTGAAGAGTCAACTATTGTGTACATATAATATATATATATTTATATATTAGAAAAAAATGAGCTTGCGTTTTAGGATGAAAATAAAGGGAAAAAGATTTCATCGAGGGTGGAATAATTCACTCGAACTGTATGTGTGTAATTCGCCCTCGGGAATCCACAGGTTAAGAATCGATGTGTTAAAAGAGATCGAGAAAGAAAACGAGACAAACTTGAAAAATTAATCAAAGAGATAAATGGTTTTATTTCTTTAATCTTCTTAACCGGTTCGAACGTGTACAACGAAATATACAATATAAAGATGAGTTAAAAAAAAGTAGCTTGTTATTATGTATTATTATTATTATTAGAGTGACGCAGATTAAGAACATTTATCCGGCCGCAAACAGTTGACATACCTATATCGAATCACGACCGGTAAACAGCAACATCAGGAGCGCGCGTCTATTACGCGATTTCGACAGATTAGTTTCAATAATTCAACGAATGCGATCAAATATGTACAGTAATCAACATTACGGAGATCGACACACAATCGGAGCATCTATTGCAAAGCACCGATATAACGGCCTAATTGCATCCGAGCTTACTAACAACATTACCCCGATGCACAAATTAATACTCTATTTGCACAATGGTGCTTCATCTGCCGATATATTATCCGTCTTTTATATTGCGTTCCTCGATCGTATATGTATATATATATATATATTTATATACATTCCCTCGTTTCGTATTTTCGATCGATCGAAAATAACGAGGAGATCCAGCTCGTTTTCCAATCGAGGATCACCTCTCACCCCTTCCTCCCCGTAGCATCCGATAATTTCTTCGTATCTACGTAAACGCATCAAGATTTTTCTCACGATTATCAATGATACCGAAACGTTATCAAGTAAAAACCTTCGTTATTCGTTTCGGTATCCAAGCATTTGCCAACCCCATAGAATTACAGAGAAAAATTAATGGAAAATTTCTTATTTATACGATGATCTTTATTTACGATTCGTTTTCTTTTTTTCCAGTAATATTCCCGGTTTTTCCGCGTTTCTCGATAGAGAACGATAGGACGTCGCGGGGGCGACGCGACACGCATCTAAAGCTTCGATCCGAAAAAAATGTCATTATTCCCACGGGGGACAGAAAGATGGAAAACTGCCGCGTCCACGTCAGTTCGATTTCGGCGTGGGTCCGAGTCGGGAGGTGGCGGAGAAGAAGGGGAAAAAAAGAAAAAAGAAAAAAAAGAAAGAAAGAAAGAAAGAAAGAAAGAGAGAAAAAAGCCAGGGACGGAAAAACCGACAAAGAGGAGCCGATGGAGGGAGACGGAAAGAGGAAAAGTGAAAGAGAGCGAAAAAGAGAGAAAGCGCGCGTGAAAGAAAGGATGGAGAGAGAGAGACGAGGGTGGAGGAACGACGACGAACGGGAGACGAGGGAGAGAATTTACGCGGCGGGGCGACGCGGCGCAAGTGTTGTCCGGTACGAAAAAATGGTTATTCCTTCTCGAATGTGCCCGATGCACATGCACATTTTCCCGCAGAACGGATGGTCCGAGGGTGGTGGCGTAGAAGGTGGAAGGGGAGAGATGGAAGAGAAGGGGAAGAACGAAGAGGGTCGCGGTGGAAGTATAGAAGAGGGAAGCAGTGGTGGCAGGGGTGAAAAAAGGTAGGTAGATGGAGGTGGCCGAACGAACGGACGAACGAACGAGCGAACGAACGAACGAACGAACGAATGGCAGGAGGAAGAGGAAGAGGAAGAGGAAGAGGAGGTAGAAAGAGAGTAGGAGGAGGAGGTAACATTGAGATTAGCAACGGGTAAAAAATCGATGTCATCGCCCCCAGCCCACCGCACCCTCGTTTCGCTCGCTCAACTCAACCCTCTGCTACCCCCGCAGGGCCAAATAAAAGAACTCGAATACACGACCCCTGGAACGCGTGCGTGTACGTGGCCGCGCTTCACGTACGTGTCACACAGTACGTGCACACGCGCCCGATATACCGTGCGTGTGGAGGAGCCAAGGGGGTAACCTACGTGTGTATGTAGGCGCGCGCATCGCGAAATATATGTATATACGGCGACCGAGTGCTGGAAAAGCCGGGATCCTCCCCCCCTCCCGACCACCGCCGAAAGGCAGGACAGAGAACGTGAGAACGAAGGGAGCGAGAGAGAGAGAGAGAGAGAGAGAACGAACGCACGCGGATAGATAGACGTATATATATATATATGTGTATATATATATATATATATATATATATATATATATATATACATAGGAGGCAGGAAGAACTGGAAAGGCAGGGTGAGTTATATGCAATTGGTCAGCCTGCACATTTTTTATCGGGCGCCGGGCGCACCCGCGATGGGAAATGGTAGTTACTCTTGTATCGACGAACGCCCACGGCGATACGAATATTCTTCTCGGAAGGGGTGATCTTCCGTTTTCCAACAGGGGAATTCCAAGATCGGTAACTGCTACTTAACAGGTAGCAGGTATCCACCTCTTCGAAAACGTGTGTCGTCGTTTCTACGTTTAAACGTATATAATCGTACGGCAAAGATTTCTTTTCCTTTCTTTTTTTTTTTTTTTTACGAAGAATTTTAAGGTATCTTATGATATTTCTTTGAAGACGTATCGAAATTTTCCGACCAAGATAATTCCCCTGGTGAAATCTTTGATACGTCTGTATCAGGATGTGCGTTATCAATGTACCGTGATTGAACGTCGAAGGTGGCATTACTTTTTGCCTAGGTTGTGGAAAATCCAAAAGCGTGACGGATATCCGCGGCATATCGCCATAGATCGTGGCTTAATTGACCAGGACGCAACGAGCACGCAACCAGTCCCAAGGACGAGCCTTTCAATTAAGCGATAAGCGTTATCGGATAGGTGGGCCGCGAACCTATCCAACGAGTTTTCTCGTTGGATGAACGAAACAGCGGTTGCGTGCCAGTCCCGTCGCTTGCGCATTCTTTTTCAAACCCTCTGACACTTTTACCCCTTCTAAATCTCAACCCCCTCCCCCTTAACGCTAAACCAGTTTATCCTAGTTCGTACTTTCCTTTCATATTTTCCTTCTTCTTTCTTTTCTTTTCTTTTTTTTTTTTTTTTTTAATAGTCGGCTGCGCTTTTTACGATTCTTTCTTTTTTTTTCCCCTCTCTCTCTTTTTTCCTTTTTTCGAGCGATACACACCATTCGAAAAAAAAAAAAAATTTCACTTCCGATAGAAATCTCGAAGCGACGTTGCGCCTGTTGTCGAAGCACCCTCGAAAAATCAAAACAATCGGAAAAAAAGAGGGGAGGGGAGAACAATTAATCAGAGGTAAGAATAATACCCCTTTTCGATGGCGTTGTCCTCGTTGTTTCCAGCCGCGTGTCGAGTATCGCTTCTAGTAAAGGCGCGATTCCGCCAACTTTTAACTTCATCGAACATCTCTATCGTCTACTAAGGATAATAAAAGTTCTTTTTTTATGTCTAGTTGCTTATTCCCCGTTTTTTCCTTTTTTTCTAATGATCTATCATTGAGAAATTCGCGATTTCGTGGTATTTTTGTGTGTGATATAATGAAAGTGGATATTTTGAAGAGAAAGAAGGTGTGTGTAGTTTCGAAGTTGCGATAATTTAAGCGACAAATTGATATTTTGTCTACGAAAGTATAAGAAAAAAGAGAATTAAGTTATTATAACACGAGATAAAAAATAAAATTTCAAATGTGCGCTTTACGATTGGTATTTAAGATTGGAAATAATAATAAATTTTGTGTACAAAATTTATGTAATAGTTAAAATGATACGAGTTGTGAAATTGTGGATATTTTATTTTTTTCCTCCCTGTAAAATTTCGAAGAGACCGTCTTCGAAAAGTGCAGCAAGTAAATTTAGCAATCGCGAAATTTATTAAACACGCGACAACGCAATGAATCCCCTCTCTGTTGAACGTGCCAAATTCGTTCCCTTCGCTTTGAATTTAATTTTCATTTATACATATATTGCATTATAAAAATCACAACCGAATCACACCCGTCCAAAATAATTAAGATCGATATTTGTTGGAAAAAAAAAAAAAAAAAAAATAATTACGTCGCACTGAAAAATTGGTCTTCAACTAAAAATTATCATTTACAATAATAATTCTGACACATAACTCGTCTGAATGCAGCGAGTTATATGTACGACACATTTTCAACAATTCATAAATCAACAAAACGTTTCCTCCCTCACCCCTTGTACAACATCGAATTAAACCAAATCGTATCAAAGTAGCTAGCTGCAAATCCTAATAATAACACGTAACACGATTTATCAAATCGTATCCTACATAGTTTCGCAATTAAATATCGAAATATAACAAAGACAAGATAACCGTTAGAATTAAAATTTTTTCATAGAATAATAATCCCTTGAATCGTTATATTTCTCACGACGAAATATAATTTAACAAAATACTTCGTATCGTAAGAAAGACAAAAATCTACGATACAACTTGTCGAAACGTTTATCCAATTTCGAGATTATTAAAAATCAACGAAAAAAGATCGATCGAGGAGATTTACAATCATTTCTTCGAATCGAATAAAAATATAGAAAAATAATATTAAATAATATTAACAAATCCCTTATCACGAAAACGATAAATAAATTCACCTCTTTCTCCACATGTATACATAATCTTCCACGCGCAAAAGATCATCAACTATATATAAAATCAATCAATCTTCCCCCTCTTTTCTATCCCTGACAAAATCGCATCGAATCGATTCCTCTAATTATCCACGTGCACGTGGATCCTCGGCTGTGGCGAGGTCTACTAGGCGAGCCGCGTGCGATTATTTGAAGAGGAGGGGCGGGGGAGAGGAGAGGGCGAAAAGAGAGAAAGACCCGTATAAGAACTGGGACATTGCCAACAAATTCGAGTTAGTCGAGTAGCGAGTGGTAAAGTGGTGGTTGCGGGCTCGAACGGGCCGCCGAGTGGGAGGCAAATGTCGACTTGGGGCGGTTGGTAAGAGGGGGAGGGTTGGACACGAAAGAGGGTGGAGGAGGAGGAGGAGGGAGGGAAGGAGGGAGGGAAGGAGGGAGGGAGGGGAAGAGCGGAGGCAGCGACACAGGACTAATGGGAGAGAAAGCGAGAGGATGAAATCAGAGGGACTCGCCAATGGTGCCGTGGTGAAAAAAAAAAAAAAAAAAAGAAAAGAGAAGAAAAAAAAGAAGGGTAAAAACGGAAGAGGGGTTGTCGGTTGTGAGAGAGAGAGAGAGAGAGAGAGAGAGAGAGAGAGAGAGAAAGAGAGAGGAGAAGAGGGAGGGGGACCTAACCTCGTAGAGGAAGATTGTTTTCATTCGGTGCTCAAATTGAAAAGGAGCGAGGACCGAAGACCGCGATTCGAAAGCCGGCTAAGTGCCGGAGACAACCAAACGGAGGGTGATTTATTTTCTCCTTCTCATTCTCCCTCTCCACCTCGCCACTCGTCTCCGCCACTAGCTTCCTTTCGCGCTGAAACGAGGAAACGGAGGAAGAGACAAAGTGGAGGAGCGCGGGGATGGAAAAAAGAAGAAGTCGAAAGTGGTAACGTAATCAATTTTTTACGAACTCGCGTATTGATTCGCGAACAATTGAAGAATTAAGGAAGATATATATATATATATATATATATATAACAATTAATATAGCGAGCATTAAAACTTCGACAATTTCTGATTCGTCCTCTAAATAAAA
The DNA here is from genome assembly GCF_014066325.1 of Apis laboriosa. NCBI lineage: Eukaryota > Metazoa > Arthropoda > Insecta > Hymenoptera > Apidae > Apis > Apis laboriosa. The sequence goes on from NW_025224195.1 coordinate 431,799, forward strand.
CGATAAAAGCGAACTTTTATTTTACAATACGAAGATCGATCCCTCGATCTTCATTAGATTTCCCTTAAACGTTGATTCAAACGTTTCAAAATGCGCGAAAGAAAGAGAGGAAAGGGGGAAAAAAATCGGCGATCTTCGATAAACACGCGAGGTGTAACGAGTTGCCCTAATTAACCGATCCGGCGCAAGAGCCGATAACTTTTCATTTCTTCCCTAATTACCGTTAGAAGACTGGGGAAAGCACGGTGTGTTACGTTGAACCACACCGCGTGTTCAATGCAATTTGTCGCCGCCGGTACGTCGCCCGAGGAGGGGGGAGAGGAGGATTGATTTCCTGGGCGACCAGCGATTTTCCGTTTCCCGCTCTCTCTCTCTCTCTCTCTCTTTATTACCCTCCTATGCGTCCATTAGCAATTATACGAGCGTATCGAATAACCACTTATTCTCATTTCCCCCCTCCTCCCTCCCCTCCCCGACACAAAACAGTATATCGTTCCCGCGCGATCGACAACAAACCTTCATCAGAGAACACGCGTTTCTCCGCCCCCCTCGATTCTCCATCGCTTTTCGCTTTTTTTTTTTCGCATTAGATCAATCACCGATTTAAGAAAGATTTAAGAAAAATTCCCCCTCTTCCTCCACCCGAATAATAATTAAAAATAGCGTGGTGCGTCCAATTTAACCGTTTCAAGGATTCACGCGTCGATTGGAATGTGACACGCGGGAATAACAACGTCCCCCTCCCCCACCCCTATAAAAGCATCCCAGGCTAACTAGTTTGCCACTTGAGCCACCGGACACAATTTCGCGCCGATTTAATGGTGGGCCCTGCCTATTCGGCGACGATGTCGATCCCTGCCACCCTGTCCCCAGGCTTGCACCCCATTAAGCAACGCCCCTGGGTACAAGGGTGAGAAATGATCGGCCGCTAATGCTAATGAATATCAGCTCGCCGTGTCAGGGAGGGTTGTTTGGGAGTTTAGGACTCTCCTCCTCGCCTCTGTTTTACGGGAAACGGGGAGAGGAGAGTAGAGCAAGGGGTGGAGAGTGTGCGTGTGCGTGTGAGAGAGAGGAGAGAGAGATTTAACCAGGTTCGCGTGCAACGAGGGGTCGTGGTCGCTTTTAAGAAAATTGCTGACAGAAGGGGGACGGTGGCCCAGTGTTTCCCCTAATTAGCCAAAATTACACGATTTCCCGGGCCAGATGCGGCGTCACTCCCTTCGTTTTTGCGAGCATGGGGTGGCCGTTAGACACCGCGTTCGGATCGGCCGACATATTCCGAACTTAATTAACGAGAAATCTTTTGATCCTTAAACTCCCCTACCTCCCTCGTCGCGATAGAAATCAGGTATTCTTTGAGCGGGAGTGGGGAGCTTAACGTTTAAAATTTGGTTGGTGAAAATGGAGGGGACGTATATATATACACGTGTTTTTGGCCCTCAGTGATAAAGACCCTTCCTCGTTGCCCGCGCGTGAATACGAATCACAGTCCAAGGAATGAAATTGTCTCTACGTAGGGGAGGAAATTCTCGCTTACCTGCTTGTGCATCTCCACGTTTAGGCCGTAAGACATTTCGTAGTACTGTAACAGAAAAGAAATGTTATTTCGTCGTTTTTCTTTGTCGTGATTCTTCGGCTGAATTGAGATGAAATTGAGATTCTAATCTTCTAAAGGATTCTGATCATAATGTGGTTTGCGATTATATTTAACTTTCTTTTTTAATTCAATTCTGCGAAATTTTACCTCTGATTCTACGAAAGTTCTCTTTTTTTAAATAAAATAATAAGAAATCTTAATAATTCGAAAATTTTTTTTGGTATCGTGTAATCTTTTCTTAAGAATTCCACCGAATTTTGTATGAAATTTCAACATCAGAATCCTTCGACGATCTCCGTATTCGCTACGAATACAAACTTAAAAAGCATAAATCGAAATTGTAAAATCGAAACAAATACATTTTCGTTTACTTTTCTTTTTTATTTACGATAAAAAAAAGGAACGGATCGTTGTTCAACTCCATAAGAAATAAAATTTCTAAAGACCTTGCCTCTTACAAAGTATCCTATCTCGTAACACCTGGCCGTTAAATTACTTTAACAGTTTTCTATAATTAAATCGATCGTGTTATGGTGTGTAATTTACAACGAATCCCGTCGATGGTGGTTCGAAGGGGGTGAGCAGAAACCCACCTCCTTTGGTTAAAAACCGTATTTCCAACTGGAGGCTCTCTCTCTCTCTCTCTCTCTCTCTCTCTCTCTCTCCTCTCCCTCCCCCTGTCGTTTCTTTCATTAGCGATACTTAACTTCCGTTTCTTTACAATATCGTTTCAGACGCTCTCAGAGTTTTCACGAGAACCCCGGTCGGGGGTTTCAACAAAACTTTTAATAAATACAACAGGCTTCTCGTAAATCTCGGCGAAACGAGAATCTCCGCTTCGCGCTGCGCCTCTTCCCCTCTCCCTCCCCTCCCCTGCCCTCCCTTTCACTCCCTTTCTCCGCACCGCACGCCGCGTGCAAGAAGAAAGAATCATTACAACGTTCATCCGGCGAACAAGCCGGATCAACCGGCCACCACTTTTGTCCATTGAACAGGATCGCGTTGGAATTCCACCTCAGACCTTCCAACATCCGACTAGGAAAGACGTTCAGTTTGTTGCTTGGCTTCAGACTTCAACATGTCAAACATTATTCGTAACTATTCTCTACTGCCAAAATAATAATAATAACGATATACACTGGATTTTTCTTGGAATTTTTCTTCTGCTTCTGATATATAAAAAGTTTTTAAGTTGTCAAGTTGATTGGCCGTGATTAATAGAGATTTTAAAAGAAATTTTACAATTGATTTGATCTGTAAAAAAAGATATAACTTTTATCGTTCTTTTATCGATCTGATTCACTTACTACTTTCCTTTAAAATTATTTTCAAATTAGTTTTCAAATTAGTTTACTTTCTATTCTCGAAGTATTCTCCGATATATATATATATAAATAACGCTTGATATACATACACGTTCACGATAAAAATTAATTCCTCGTTCGGGTCGCGCGTACTTGTTTCTTTTCTCCCCTTTGCCTCGCATCCGTACACGGTTTTCGCAACAACTTAATCCGCGTCAAGCTCCAGCCGCGTATTTAATCAGATAAATCGCTCATATTCCATCGTGCTTTGTAATCGAGGGCAAATTAACTTCAGCCGGCTAGTTATGTAACAGGCATTTCACCCCACCGGTTGAGGGTTAAAATTGATTATCGACGACGCCAACGACCGAATAAATTACCCTTGTGTTTCTCCTCGTCGCGCGACACGATCGATCGAGCTAAGGTTTCATCGTCTAGGTGTCTACGAAAAAGTCGGTTTCATTTGTCGCGTGAAACCGAGACGCCTCTCGATAGGATCGGTTAAGTCGACAGCGCGACGAACCTGTTCATTTTAAAGTATAAGCAGAGAGAAAGAGAGGAAGAGAAAGAGAGAGATTCTTTTCCCCAACGAAACGAATAAAATTGCGAGTAAGATTCTTCTTACGAACACCTTCCCAATTGGGTAACTACAGTGCAATTCGAGGGTACGGCCGCCTGATCGTAAATTGGTTAGTAGCCGAAGTCACTCGGGTATCTGTTCTGGGCTGCATTATGGCAGGGAAAATGATGATTCCCTGGCGCGTTACAGCGTGCTCGTAAAAATGTTCTTCCCGGGCACGTGGAGACCAGTTAGCTACACAGGATATGTACGCAAATTCCACCGTTTATACCTGTTATATAATTAATTTACGATGACATGCCTCGTGAAAGATTACGAGGTCGAACATCCGGTTATTTCCAACCATTTTTAAGAGCTCGTTTCTTCGTGAAATTGAACATTTTATAACGAAAATAATTTTTTTCTTCTTTCAATTTGTAACCGCGTTGTTGAATCGTAAGGAAATGGACATAGAAGGGAAAAAGAATCAAATTCTAACCTCTTTATACAATAATATAACGCTAAAAAATCATAGTGACTCGTCCAAAATAATTTGTAATAATCCAACAATAAACGTTCTACTGCACACATAACCTTACATACGTTGTATTAAAACATCGACATCATACATCAATATCTCGAGTATACCATATCTAAACCATCCACTTATTCGATGCTTATAAATCATCCTCTAGTGACCTCTAGCGCTATAACGCGAGCAACAACAAAATCCCTATAGATGGCCGGACACGCGGCAATTTCAAATCGGTTCGAGCGAACATCGGTGAAATTCATAAACAATGGTCGGTGGAGAAGGCGTAAGTCAAAAGTGATGATAATCCCTCGCCACGTTGGAACAGAGGTAAGCACGGAGAGAAAGGAAGAGTCACGTCCTCGGTCTGAACGGAGGGCGAGGGAGGGGGAAGAAGGAGGAGGAGGAGGAGGAGGAGGAAGGGGGGTTCGACCCGTGTTCCGGTAAAGTGCATCGTATCATACGATTCGTGAGCGCGCTTGCGCGATCGTAAATCGGTTAGTGGCTGTCGCTTAGCGCTGCGTGTCCGCCTTTAGCCCCTCGTTCCGGGACGAATGGCTTCGGGGGGTGAAGGGGGGTTGGTTGGCTTCGAGAGAAAGCGCACACGTCGCTCGACAGATACTCTACTCGAGTGAGATCGATAGCATCGGCCACGGAAATACGCCGACTTAATAATGCAGTCGATATAATCGCGATGAAAGACCCGTGATGACGATCCGGCTGAGGTAACCGGAAACGGTTAAGCCTTACTCCACGCGTGTTTTCGTCATGATGTCATCATTTCTCGATCTTTATTTTTTATTTTTTTTTTTTTTTTTTTTTTTTTGGAAGATATATATCATTTCATCTGATATATAAATATATATCGATACGATTACACGAGAGATGGATATTCTTAAAGGGATTTCTTTTATTATTCTTAATATTGGAGTGTCTGTACGTTTGTTAAGACTTTTTTGGAGTATTACGTTTTAAAAATGTGAAGACGTAGTATAATGAGCATTCGAAGACAACTGCGTTAGCTTTGTTATTGAATTGATGGAAATACAACGCGTACGTTAATAGCAGCGGAAATGTTGATCTCGCGTTAATCGAATTTTCGTGTTCTTTCAGAAGCGGGAAAAAAACTTTGAAAATTTCTTTTATATTTTAAAATTTTTCTGATCTTCGTCATAAGATTCTCCATAAGAATCTACTGATAAATCTATCAACAGATTCTGAATAAAATACACTTTCCATCCTCCTTTTTTTAAATTACATTGAATATTTTAATAATATCGGTCTCCACGTTTCTTCGTCTAAATGTCTATCTCATAGCAAAAGTTAAAGAATCTTATAATGAAAAAAAAAAATAAATAAATAAGTATCGAGAGTGATTTTCGAGAATTTTATTCTTAAACGTAGCTATCTATCTATTTATTTATTTATTTTATGAAACACAGTATTATTATGTTAGAAACATAATAATTTATGAAAAGAAATTTCGAAATATGTTAAATGATTTCCTGTCGTTCGACGTGTGTTTAATCGAAAACGATTAATTATTAACGAGAATGATCATCCGCCGGAAGGTAGATGAATTTTAAATGAACGCAATCAATTAACTTGACGGTGTATTATGCGAAGTTCAACGATAGAAATGGAAGAAGCCGAGGAAAAAGAACGACAGCACAGATCAAATATAACTTATTCCATATCCGTTCGTGATAACAGACATTCAAATACGAATTAACAAATCGCTCCTCCGGCCGTGTTAATCGGAGGGAATGGAATTTATCTTTAATTTCATGGCTCTTCAACGGTTACGTGGATACACGTGGAAAACGATTCGAAAAGATTGGAAAATAATTTACGTTTCTGTATAATAGAAAAAAAGTTTGTACAAAGTTTCTACATATCTTCTTAAAAAGGAATATTAATAAAAAGAGGAGAAAATAAATTTTTAAAGTCTTAGTCGTTAAAATTTAATATGCTTAGATTTCTACATCTCGTCAAAACAAATTATATAATAAATTACTAATTCTCAATTGTTCAACGATTCACCGATTTAGTTTCAGAAATATTTAATTAATTCGATTCAATAATTATTTAACTGTACGTGCCTCTCTTCTAACAATATATCGAGATAAAATTAAAAATTATTTTCAATAAATTTAACGCAATTAAACGTAATAAAATGATGTAATAGAATTCCATCTTCTCTTCAGAGGAATCATTTTTTTTTTCTTTTTTTTTTTCCTTTATTTTTTCCTGCAATCTCGCATTCAAATTTATACCCAATATATGCCATTCGAAACGTTTCGAATGTCGACTTACACGCGACGAGATATATCGATTAAGCAGATCGTCAGAAAGACGATATCGTATCGTATTCGAGGCGATTATCGACGATAGACGGAAGGCCGCGTCCTAAATTGCGCGTTATCGACATCCTGGACGGGAATTAATTCGATTCGCGACGTAATAAAATGCTTCTTGGCCGCATCACCGTACATATCGGTTCGCCCGAAACACGAAGAAAAGAGTTGGCCGGGCCAAGTCGATAATCGGATGAAGAGAAACTCTCTCTCTCTCTCTCTCTCTCTGCGGCCGTGGTAGGGGGGGGAGAGAGAGAGAGAGAGGAGGAGGAGGAGGGATCGGTATCGATCTCATCTGCCAACCTTTCCTTTTCTATTTTCACGTGGTTCAGAACCCAATAATAGGGGTTGTACCGATAATTTCACCCCCTCCGGTTATTCGATATGGATCTTTTAGTAGCGAGCCTTTGCTAGGGTGATTGAGCCGCCTCCTCTCTCTCTCTCTCTCTCTCTCTATCTATCCCTCTATCTCACCCCTTTTCGCTCTCTCGCTCTTTGGAGCGAGATATCTTTCCACGTCTCTCCATTCCTCATCCCCTCTTCTTTTTTTTCTCCCTCTTTTCTCTTTGCTCAACCTGCATCACACCATCACGCATACTTTCCTTCCACCTTGTCGCTCCCGTTTTCCTTCTTTTTTTTTCTCTCTCTCTCTTTTGTCTCTCCTTTTCGTTCTTTCTCCGTGTTTCCGCAAGTTCTCGCGTTTCAACGTTACGACGAGTAATGGATAATTAATCAGTCAAACTCGATCGCGGGAATAACCAAAGGCGAGGCAAGACGCCCCTTTGTCGGGGCGGCAAAAAGAAAAAGAAAAAAAGAAAGGAAAGGATGAACGTTGGAGTTGGAATGAAGGAAATTGAGAGAGAGAGAGAGAGAGAGAGAGGGAGAGAAGGAATGCACTGGAGAGAGAGAAAAAAAAAATTTATTTGCTCCTGCGGTTAATTCTTGTTCCCTTCTTCGGAAGGGGTGAATGGGATCGTAAAGCGATGGAAAAGGGATGCGCGTCGACGTAAGTGAAATCGATAGCAACGTCGAAAGCACAAGTCGCAAAGTTGGGGAGGGAAGGGGGTTGTTACGACATTGGCGGCGTTAAGAAAATTGAATAGTAAGAGACTTGCCGCGCAAACAGAGAAAAGGAAAGGAGGAATAAAAAAACAAAAAAAGAGAAAAACGAATGAGAGAATGGAAAAGGATTTTGGGAAAGAAGTAAAAAAAAAGAAAAAACAAAAAAGGAAAAAGAAAAACGAGGAAAAAAAAGAATAAAAAAAAAAAAAAGAGGAAAGAAAGGAAAGAAAAAGTGAAAGACCAGCAGAGACCTCCATCGACGAGGGAGGAAGAGGGAGGGACGGAAATTCGTGAAAACAGTTAACCCCACGGACGTTGGTGCACCGTTATGAAACTTCGTAAACGTCGGTGAAAAGGGGAGGGTGGAAAAAACAAAAACACTAAATTGCACGGTGGAAACTTCAAAGGCGGAAATAAAATCTGTAAAAAGAAGCAGACGGTGAACGCAAACGGGAAAAACAAGAAGTAATCAAGAAACGTGCCCCGAGGATGTGGGTTATGTTTAATTTGTTACGCTGCGGAAAAACGAAATAGAGATAAAGAGGGTGGAGGAAAAGAAGGGGTGGTGGAAGAGGATGAGGAGGAAGAGGAGGAGGAGAAGCGCGGGAAAAAGTAGCAGGGAGCGAGAAAAAGAGAGGGAAAACGTGGGTAACCGGGGGAAGTCTGCGTTTTCAAAGGGTGAAAAACGTGCCGCACCGACGGCAGCCTGCTGCTTTCATAAGAATATTTTTCGCGTCTTTCCCTCCTCCCCCCCCCCTCTCTCTTCCCTCCCCTCCCCACCCTGGAACGGTTCTCGCGTTTCATCGTCCCGCTTTTCATAATAAAAATCGAATTAATTCCTTATCGATTTAACAACTTTTTCTAAAGTGTCAAATAAAATAAAGAGGAAATAAATCCTCCACCACCACCACCACCACCACCACCATCACCATCACCATCACCATCACCACCACCAGATACTTTTCAAGGAATTAATTTAACGATACTCCTCCTCATCGTTTCGCGATAAAAATGGAACAACGCAGGAAGGAGGAGGAGGGGAAGGTTATTGAGCGATAAAAATAGATGGATTCTCGGTATAATACATTGGATACATACACTGCCTTCCGATGACCTATGAACTACGATCGCGGTCTTTCCTTTCTTTTCTTTTCCCCTTGATAAACAACATATCGTCATCGTTCTCTCAATATCGTCTCGTTCTCACCGATCAATTTCGAATCGATCGATCGAATTATTCGAGATACCACGAAGAGAAATTCATTCGAGTCGTTTAACCAAAAAATCCGCGAACATAACGAGTCGCAGTTTTCGTCCGAGGGGGAGGTGTATCGGATAAGAACGTGTCGCGAGGCGATGATCCGTGCGTTGAAGTTCACAAAAGGAACACGGGGTGTCGGTTGGTGTAGCGGAAAGAAGAGCCGGGATGAGAGAGAGAGAGAGAGAGAGAAAAAAGTTGAAGCGACGCTCGGATTTACGCGGCACGTTACCCTAATGAAAATCGCGGAGGATGAATTGTAGGAGGGGTGGAAAGGTGGCTTGGTTGGAATACACAGGGGTGGAATTAGAATATCAGAGACACGTTCGCAGCCTGTACATACGTTACACCAATACTCCTCCTCGTCAGGCTGTACGTATATAATACTTGTCGGTAGTTGACAAACCCTCGACATCAATTTCTCTCTCTGTCTCTAATTCCTCTCCCCTCTAACCCCCCTCGCCGCCCTTCACCCCGCCCTTCCTGTGTCGCCTCCTCCTTCCATCTTTGTCCTTCTCCCTGGCCGTGGGTCCCCATCCCCCGTCCTCCCTCCTCTCCCCTTCCCTTTCCACCTTTCCACCCCACCCTCCCTCCCCGCCGCGTGTCTTTCTCCATTTCTCTCTCCTGTCCCTCGGCTTTTGCCCCCCTCCCTCTCGCTCCCTCTCTTCGTTTACTTTGGAGATATCGATTACCGGCTCAACTCCCAACCCCCATCAACCCCTCTGTCACCTCCAACCCCCCCACCCCTTATCCACTCCCACCGCCACCCCCCTCCCCTCGAAAGCCCCCAACCACTCGGCCCAGCTTGCTGCTTGGTTGCTTGCACGGTGTCACATCGGTGTAGCAGTTTACAGAGATGGTACAGTTCGCGACAATTACGATCAAACGTACAGTTAACATCGGCGTACGATCTCGCGAGCCGGGGATGAGGGATTGCGATGGAAGTCGTGTCGCCTAACTGCTCCGCGCTTTCGGATCGATCATTGCACATGCCGCGCGCTCTTCCCTCCCCCTCTCATTTTTCCCCTCGTTTTTCTCATCTCTCTCTCTCTCTCTCTCTCTCTCTCTCTCTCTCTCTCTCTCTCTTTCTTCCCCTACTTTTTCTTTCGCATTTTGCATTTTTCTTCCGTCCTCTCGCTCTTTCTTTCTTTCTTTCTTTCTTTCTTTCTTTCTCTCGCGAAAATGACGTTGCGTTGCTCGACGTCGAGAAATAAAGAGAAGCGCAAAGAGAAGGGAGGAAGAGAGAGGAAGAAGGTGTTGGGGAAACGATCAACGATCGCGAGATAATGCTGGAGGGAGGTGTTTTTTCGTACGCCGATTTAAAATAATTTCTCAATACCGAGTGGGTTTTTTTTTTCTTTCCCCTGCCCCTTAGGAGAAGAGTGAAGATAAATGCAGAAACGTGGATTGTATAGCCAGGGTTGTTGACCCTACAAGTCGAGAGAGAGAAAGAGAGAGAGAGAGAGAACAGTTTAGAGAAACCGCATAACGGGAAGGATAAAAGCACGGTTCTCGAATATCGGTGAATTTATATACACGGGAATAAAGCGGGCGACCCGATTTCTTTTTCTTTCGAACAACCAAGCCTATCCTCCTCGGTGTAAGTTTCCCGAGGACTTATCAAAACACGCGAAAATTGCCTTTTCGCAAGGAAACGCCATCTTAACGCTCGAGATAAATAGAAGTATGGTGTGGGGTGGTATTTTACTCGGGTATAATCGGGTAATTACGGAAATAGAAAACGAAGCGAGACGGTAAATGTAAATTTGATTGGAAGGGGAAAGTCTTGCAAAAATGTCTTGCAATTTCTAAATTTCAGACAGTCTGCTCTTCCGCTCTTTATTTGTTTCTCCTCTCTTTTTCTCCTGTTTCTGTTAGTTGTAAGATTGTAAAAAATTATGCGAAAATTGAAAGAAAATTTTGAAAATAACGTATTCGTCGTAAAATATCTATTAATAAGATCAAAAGTAAAATTGTAAGAGATAATTTTTGTTAATTCTTATATATCAATTAACGCGTTGAAATAAATATTTTAATTTTACAATCCAAGGTATTTCGATTCGACGATGTTTCTATTTACTTTTCTTTTCTATTATGAGGAAAACAATTGAATTGCGAATGATTGTTATAATTTTGGCCGGTATTCTATCTTGGTATCGAAATAACCTTTTAATCAATTCTAAAGGATTCTCTCTCATTAGCATTCAAGAGAAGGAATAAACGGTTCGAGGAATAAGCAACAAGGAGGAAAGATATTTCCTCGTTTAATTTTCCCAATGATAGATTCGATTCGGCGAAAATTCACGAGACTTATTTCTTTCCGAGATACATTGGCGAGATGAAAATTCGTTGAACGAGAAATAATGAAAGTAAGAACGAAAGTATCGGTTTCATTGACCACCGATAAAAGATAAAGGTTTAGTTTCGAACACTTTTTCTTCGCGTTAATTTTCCTTAATCACCGATCGAATTAAACCGCGGAGAAGAAAATTCGCGAAATTTTCTTTCAACAGAAAAAAAAAAACACGATCGATTAATTATCCTAAAATAATATTATAAAATCGCACTATAGCGAAAGAAAATGAATTTTTCTCAGCGTATAAATTAAAAAATTCGTTCCTCGTTGAAAAAATATTAATAAAAATTAACTACTAAAAATTAAACTCAAAACTTAAAGATTTCCATAAAATTCCTATTACGTACCAATCACCACTACCACCTATTCAAAATTTATTCATTTAAAAATATCTTTTTTTTCAAAACATCTCCATTTCACCTCCTCGCACATACTGGGAAGAGCAATAACAAAGGAATTCGTGGATCCGTCTGACGATAAATATTTGATAAAGAAGCGAGAAATGAAATGGACTCCGGTGGCAAAATACTTTGGCCCACCGTTAATGCCACACTTTAATATAGGTAAGTCCAAGTTAAGCTCCTTACCGATCACGATACGATTAGTACGGTTGGCTGAGCTAATTGCCTCCGTGCTGATGGGAACTGAATCGAAGAGCCGGCAATATGAAGCGGGAACAATATCGATCGTTTTTCTCCTGGGTTGGTAGGGTCGCGACAAAGATTACCGAGTTCAATAATGGCCCTGTAACCTCGTTGCTTATAAAACCCGATTCCGTGGCTACGATTACCCTTGCCCCTTATCGATAATTTCACAATAGGAGCACGCGGCATCGCTTGAAGGGTGGAAGAATATTTTGTCGAGATTTGAGAAATTTCGTCGTCGTTGTTCCAACTAATCCAATTCAAATCTTTTCCTCGCCGCGAAAAAGAATCTTCTCTCTCCCCGAGATTCGATCGTTTTGTTTGTTGTCCGTTCTCTTGAAATTATTATTATTATTATTATATAATGCAATTCGAACGAAAATTAATGGCCAGTCGGAAAACGATTCGAGGCAAGCGATCTTTTCAACGAATGCGATCAATGTATATATATATATATATATAAAACGTGTTGTGGGAAGATTAAAAAGACGTGAAAACGAACTTACAAAGTGCCTTACCATAACGTAATGCCTCTGCATCTCGGTCTTCTCGCTGGCCAACTTCTCGCATTCGATCTTCAGTCTGTGAAAAGTGAAAAGCGATGATGAGCGATCGGTACGAGTCCAGGCATGCGTTAAAGCGGAAATGGTGAGCACTCGAGTCTCTTTATAAATTCTATGTATTTTATAAGAGTGCTACATACTGTGTATAAATAGTCTACAAGTATAGTATAAACTTAGTCTCAGAACGAGTGGTAGAAAACGGTACAAATCGAAAAATCATCACAATTGTTTCACTTTCGAGAAGATTAAATTTGAAAACGATCCAATTGGATCCAAATCAAATCTGAATTATCAATAGCAGATTACTCTACATATACATATATATATATATATATGAAACTACAAAGTGGTGCAAATGGTGACTTTTCAAATATTCCAACAATAATTCCACGAACTATTTATCCCATAAATTATTCCATCGACAAAATTCCCGTTTATTTGACAAATTTTGAAAACTCGATCTTCTCGAATAACGGATATGGAATTATTATTTTTCCTCTTCTGACCCGTATTTTTACACGTAGAATCATCCACCACTCGACCTGGAAGACGACACCCCTGCGCTTGCACGCGCACACGTAGCAGATACGTGCAAACACGTAGGGCAAGACCGTTGCCTTTCCCTTTGGGATTTGCAGCATCTTGAATTCGTGGAGGCGGAGGAGGAGGAGGAGGAGGAGGAGGAGGAGGAAGGAAAGGAGAAGGAGGAGGCGCATGGCGCGTCTCTAAGAAAGTAAGATCGAGTTCTACGGCGAAAAAGTCGAAGGGGTAAGGAGGAGGAATGAGATTATAGCGGCGTTAGCGGTTGCGGTGACCGACCGAACGGTTGAAAATATCCGCGAGGAAAAGACGCGGCTATGAATAAAGGAGAGGACATTTTTGGCAAATAGGATCTATTCTACATTCGTTATTTGGCGAGGAGAACGAGGGATTATTTTAACCTCGGGTTTGCAATCACTTGACACGATCATTTATCTTCATGTAAGCGTGGAAATTGTTCGAAGTTGTTCTCCGAGGAAGAGAAAAGAAATTTTATATAATTGTTCGGTTTAATCAGATTATAATTTTGAAAGGAATTATTGTTAATAAATATACATTGGCGCGTACGAGATATAGATTAATTTAAAATAATTTCCACGTTTGAAATCTCTTTTATAAATCGATTAGAACATAATGAGACGAAGAAATAGTAATGGATTATATCTTCAATTAGTTTCACATGTATCGATCCAATAATTTATTGATCTTGAATCAGTTAAATAAAATATTGAATTTAATTACTTAATCTAATCATATATCCTGTATTATTTATACAATTCATAAAACACTAAAAATCTGTTGTAAAAAAATTGATATCGATTTAGAATGAGAGCAGAGTAATTCACAATACGAGAACGCAACTTCTGAAAGATCGTCTTACGACCCTGCAGCGAAAACTATCTATTAAACACACTTTATATCCTATTTTTTTCTCAAGAAAAAAGGGAATAGTCGTAATATTTTCGCATCGTAAAATGTCGTAAAAGAATTTCGGCTCGAAGAATATTAAATGGAATGCAAAACTTTGATTAGTTTTTTACCAGTATCTGCATGTATACATATATTTTTTAATATTTACGATGCGTTTAATGAAAAGTAATTTTATACAATAACTGTAAATATCATACGCTTTGATAAGAGCATATATAAAGTAATCGCTTCTCGTTATTTATTTTGTATCAACAATTGAGCCTCGTTACGATAATGTTAATAATTCTAACTGCTAATGATTACTCAACGATTAAATTGAAACGAGAAGCGTTACCACTTATATCCTTTCTAGTTCCCCAGCAAATTTAACTTATTTTTAAAACGATCGAACGAATTACACAAACTCCAAGTATCGCTCGAAGTGAACTAACCAATTAAAAAAAAAAAAAGAAGAAGAATTCAATATTTATTCAGAAAACTATTTCTCTTAAAATCAAGAACGAATAATAAAGATCCCCATAAGAATCGTTCCTCCACATTTTACTTCGAAGAAGAACCCATGCATAAAAAGAGAAGGAAAGAAAAAATAATCAATAATTTGTTAAGAAATCTCTTTAACGAAACTATTCCTCTCCCGATTCCAATGTACACGCGAATTACGACGGAGGGAAATTGGTCGAAACTGGAACAGTCCCACCGAAAACGGTTTCGAGCGGAAACTCGCGAGTTGGCGAGCCGCGGTTTGTACGCGGGCACGTAGTAGCCGAGCGTTAACAACGAAACGCAAATTTAACCGTCCATCCGACGGTTTCAACGGTATCGCAAGTGCGCCACCACGCTAGATAATTAATGATACGTAAACGCAGACATTTGTACACACGGTCCCATTACACGCCGCGCCGCCGCCGCCGCCGCCCTCCTCCCCCTCCGGCACGAAAGTGAGCGGTGTTCCAATAACGTTAACGGTTATAGCACAGCCTGCATCTGGATACTACTTGGCGGAACGTCGATTAATTACCGTGCCCCCCCGCCTCGATAATCAATTATACCATAAATCGTTCGCATCACGCCGATATTCTTTGCCGCGCAAACGATTTGCCGCCATTTTCCCAAGGTGGAGGGGGAGGGTGAAGGGAGTCGAGGAAAAGTTGGAATTTCCGCTCCGAGGATATTTCCCCCGATACTTGTTACTTGATACGTTACTTATAAGAATTCGTGGATGTAAGAGAATTCGAGACTCGTTAGTGGACACGTCTATATATGTATATGTATTCGCGAAAAATCCAGTCTTTTATTATTGAATTATTTTTTTTTGGAGGGATGCGACCGTCCGACAAAAAAAATAATTCGTCCATTCTCTAATGAAGGCGAGCCGCGATCGAGTGGGAAGCGTTGGACGCGTTATTGAAGAGCGGACGAGAGAGAGAGAGAGAGAGAGAGAGAGAGAGAGAGAGAGAGAGAGAGAGAGAGAGATCGGCGTGCAACAGCGTGAAGCGAGGGATGGATGGTGGTTCCTCGAAGCGACCTCGAAAACAGGGGATGCGATGGTGGAAAGGCGAGGAAAGGCGGGTGACGGGGAGGCATCGGCGTCAATAATCGTGGATCTTGGAGAAACGCGAACGCGGCGAAGACGCGAAGGGATGAATAGACGAGAAAACTGGAGAGGAGCGAGGGGGAGGGGAAGGAGGAGGAGGAGGAGGAGAAAGAAAAACAAAGAGGGAGGGAGAAGAGACGAGAGTAGAGGCGAGTAAAAGAAAAGAGAAAGACTCACGAGTGGTTCTGTTGCTGGATGAAATTGAATTCCTCTTTGATCCTCTCGCAAGTGTCAGCCACCGTGAATTTCAGCCCTCCCGCAGCCCCGCCGCTTCCTCCGCCACCCTGCAACAAAAAGAGATGGGAGAGGGGGAAAAAAAGGGGAAAATAAGAGAAGAGAATTCGATTAGCATACACGACAAAGCAGCCGCGACAAAGAACGAAAAATAGATCGGCTAGAACGGAGTTATGGTTGTTACCGTGGCATGCACGCGTTAAAATTCGCTTCGATTTGCAGAAAAGATTGTTATTTTTCGTTATTGATCGATCGATGATCAATAAAGGCATATTAAAGTATAATTATTTCTATTAACTCGAGATGTGATAAAAAAAAAAATTCAAGTAAAAGAATTTTTTGATTTCTGATTATTTAATAAGATTTCTTAAGAAAATATTCTCAAAGGATGTGTTTACCATGGAAAATATCACCGCTAAAGAATCCTACGTTACAAAGATTATTCTCCGTTTACAATGCAGGATTTCGTATGATTAATCATAGATTCCATGGCATTCGAGGCGATACACTTCAGAAGTAACATTGACATCCAGGTTCAAGTATTGAAAAAAACGCTGTTCTTGTCCCCCCTAGAAGAGAATAAGAAGACCGGGCGAGTTAACAAGCAAGATTTCTATCGAGTCGCACAATTCGAACAGACGATACGATAACAGTCTTGCCGCAACGATGGAACTCTATTTACGAAATACACCTGAGAGAGGGGGAAAAAAAACTCGTTAAAGGGTGTACAGGCAACGTCGAAGAAATCTCGTTACGCCGGAAATCGTGGAACAGAAATAGAGAAAAAAGAAACAGAGAGAGAGAGAGAGAGAGAGAGAGGTCGACGGGTACATCGGACCTCAGGATGGCGAAACCGCGGAATAAATTCGAAATAAATCTTAACAAATCCGAATTTAAAGGAAAACCGAGCGGTATATACGTTCGTTCGTTCGTTCGTTCGTTCCAGAAACGACTGTAAAATCGTAACGAGGTTAAAGTCGAAGATGACAAGCAACCACCATCAAATGGCCTTCGACCGCATAAGGCGCACGCAAACACAGAAACCGAGGCTCAGAAACGAGAGGAGAGGGCATCCAGGTATAAAAGACGGAGCGACTCCGTGGGCTGAGAGGGAGAGGAGAGGAGAGGAGAGGAGAAGAGAGGAGAGAAGAGGAGGCGAGGCGAGGCCTGAAGAGCCAAGGATGAAGGGCCATGAAGGCGTTCTTAATGAGACCCATTCCACCAGGTAGCACGAGGTCTGTGTCTACGGGTTCTTCAACCGCCCCGTATATACCGACGCCGCTCTACCGGTTGAAATTACTGAGAGAAAAGGATCGGGCTTTCCGATGACAGTAATGATTACGTTACGTGTACACACGCGCGAGTTTCCTTGTATACTTGTTATATACGTAATCCGCGGTGATTCGATCGAATTGAATCGTAAGTACGCTCGAAACGTGGTTGAGTGGGGATATCAAGAGAAGCTACGTACATATATAATCCGATCGCGTGTAAAAACCTTTTTCCGAATCGATTTCATTTAGAGATAAATAACTTTCGTTGCAACTTTGTTTGTGATATTAAAATAGAATTGCAACATTTTTTTATTTCACGTTCAAATTGAAAATTTTATTCCTATTCCTACTGTTGTCGATTCGAATGAAATTAAAATCGTTCGAATCGGAAACGGGTCCTTCGACAATTTTTATGAAATTCTGCCGACAGTATTATACACTCGATTGAAACTCGATACAAACATTTATTTATATATCAAAAGCGCAAAAAGCGTGAGAAGCTTTCGGGGAGGGGAAAAGGATGGAATTCCATTTTCCAATCAGATCATTAATCCGATACAGTTACGGGCGCATCATCATTGAGCATCAATATCGGCGCGACAACCAAACGAAAATGAAAGAGAAAGAGAGGAATTTCGGGTGGCGGATGACAAAATCTCTCGATAAAGAGAAATATCACGGGACACGGGGCGTTAAATGGTCAATGACTGTCCGCGCCGCTCGGAAAATTCCAGTTTTTCGACGCTACGTAGTCTCGCGTAGAATGATTTGGCCACTTGTTGAATTCGAAACGGGGAGTGGCTGTCGGTGGTAAAATGGTTTGGGAACAGGTTGGGGAAGAGGACGGCGGTGTGGGCCTCACTTGTTGCAATCATCAAACGGAACAGTCATCGAACAGGTTGTTGTTCCGATGGTTAACCCGCCGCATATCCGTTATGTGATACGGCCAACGGCAATTCGTTTTCATGAAAATTCTCGCGCCACCTGACCAACGTGTTCCCATCCATAATTCCCCGATATCGATACCGAATCTTCGCCCTTTTCACTTCTCCTCTCATTTAACGTAATGTAATTAGCCAATTATAGTATTTTTTTTTTTTTCTTAAAGCCATAAGAATTATGGATTTTCGTGAGAATATGTAATGAAAGCAGACTCTTCGAATATAAGATAATCTTCACTCTTTTCGTTTCTATTTTTTTTTAGTGCAATTAGCGATTATAGTATATATATATATATTTTTCTTGATACAAAGAATTATGAATTTTCGCGAAAATATGTAATAAGAAAAAAATTTTTTTTTTTCTAAATTTAAGATAGAAGGAAATAAATTTTTATTCGTATTATGGAAGACTACGCGACATTATTTTGTATCGAATTGAAATAGCGAATAGAATTTGATATTGTAATAAACGGTTTTTTAAAAGCGATAAAAATAATGAATTTTTATGAGAATATGTAAGAAAGAAAATAGGATTTCATTTATATTTATTATGAAAATTATAAAAGATTTTATGAAATATTCCGTGAATTGTAATATAATCTGATTTGACAGTTTGATATTAAACTTTCGTTATTTTTAAAAATTTCTCAAGTTTAAATAATACGAAATTATATCGTTTTCGCGCGAAATAAATATATAGACTGCTCTAATTAAATTTATTATGAAAAATAATTTTATTTAAAAACAACTTTTTCCTATTTATATATTCCTATCCTTATCTAAAAAAAAAATTAAATTGTTGAAATAAGACAGTATCTAAGTTTGACGAAAAATAATAATTATAAATTCTATGAATGAAACGAAATATTCCATATTTAGAAGAAATATCTTCGTTTTTCCAAATTACAATATTAAAGAAAATCAATATTACGAATGGATAAACCACTAACGAAAGCGGAGGAAACCATTCAAAATTCATTAACAAGACCATATACTTTTTAAATCCATTTTATCTTCGTCGAACGATTTCCTTCCAAATCCAAACATTAATTAGGGATCCGTTCAAATTTCGCACATAACTGATATCGATATATCGATACATCACGCAGCAAGACATCAATTTTCCCCCTTACGTTACATTCCCTTCCACTTTTTTCTTTTTTAATTACTCTCCTTTCTTCCTATTTTTTTTTTTCGCTCGTTTGTTCGACGACGACTTCTATCGGATTTCGCCCTTTGAGCTTAACCAATCGCACGTATTCGTACCGAAAGCGGCCGAGCACGGAGCCGAGCACACGCAAGATGAGGCCACGCATCGATGCTTCGCCCACTGATCAAAAGGGATACGAATGCTAAAAATCAATTTTTCAATAATTTTCTTTCCCTTCCCTATAAGCCGTCCAATCATCCGTGCATTTTCATCCGCGTATGTCAAAACTGTTATTAACGAGCGAAGACAAAAGTCTTCCGTTTCTCGGCCCGCCTCGACAAGAGCACGCTTTTGCCCCGTCTCTATACACCCATGGGCCTTTGTATTCATTGTCTGCCCGATTCCCCTTTCACACCAGCGAAATCAATGAAGGAGCACGCGTGAGCGGGATCGTGTATATAAGTAAGCGTGTATGTATCCGTGTTACGTGGGTTTGGTATATGTATTGTTATATACTCGCACGTGTGTGTGTGTGTGTATGTGTGTGTGTGTTGTACGAGGAGGATCGTATCGAAAAACCGGCTGGTTCACTTTGTTGCCAAGAGATAATGGCCATGCGAATCGTAAATAAGGTAATAGGTCTTCGCAGGGCCGAGGATAGACTAAAGATCGGAATGACGTAAGCGAGAAGCCCCTTAAGGGCGCGTCCACAACTTTCAAAACTGGGACTGGGTTTGGGGCTTTTGGTTGATTGGTTTAATTAGAGATTAAGCGTAAACTTTTTATTTTTGGTACGGTGTTCGAAGAATGTAACAGTTGCAAAATTGGTAAAAGAGAAGTGCGTAATATGAGTTGCAAAGTTTATTGTGCAAGAGATTATTTTTAAGCGCTATATCGAAATAATGAAGAAATATTCGTGTCAATCGGTTTGTACGATTTTTCTACCATCTTCATCATTCGAGCAATTTTTTTTTCAATTCGATCAAATACATTTTCAATATTCATTTCTATCATTAAATATTATCCCAAGTTCTAGAGAAAATATGAGAAAGAGAATCCGAGCTATGGATTTATACGTGGTGTATGTAAATGGAATGGTATATCTTTGCAACGATACTGAAAATTTGTTTTTTTCATTATTTCATCTTATTCGCGCGAATTTGCTTCTCGCTTCCTTTATTTTATATCGCGGAAAGAAGTCTAATTGGATGAGGCAACGCTATTGGGAATTATTCAAATCGTGTTTCGAGGCTGTTGAAAGTCAGACGTACGAAGCCGATGCAGCTGCACTTGAATAAACATCGATGCATCGATATGCAGTGAACACTGACGAATAAGCGCAACTTTTTTATACGTACACGGCCACACGATTTCGATGTATTCCGCGCCAATAACAGGCCAGGCCATTCGAAGCGCGAGCACGTCTTTGAATTACACACGTGGTTCATTAATAAAACGATAAATAAAGGAAATAAGGATCCAAGTGGCCGGTTATGCGGGGGATGCGATGAAGCTTGAGAGATAACGCTCGAAAAAAGGAAGAATTTCTTTTCATCCGTCTTCCTTATTTCTCTTTTTCTTTCTTTTTCATCTTTCTTTTTTTTTTTTTTTAGGATGGTAATTTATCGTGTTAATTGAGAAAAAATTCTTTGAAATGGAAAAAAGATGGTGTTTGATTGTATTAAGTATAATAAAATTGCAAATAATCGTAAATATTGTAAATTTTGAAGTTACGTATACATGTGATTTCTTTTTATGCATGCGAATAAGATGATATACCGAGGATAAGATAGGTACATGATAAAATGTACTTTTTAAAAAAAAAAATGAGAGAAAATAATTGAATAATTGAATTAAAATAAATTCTTATACGATACTATTCGTTCGAAAGAAAAAAAAAACAATTTTGTTATTATATATAATAAAACATCGCATATTTTAAATTATGTATCAATGAAACAGCTTGAAGGAAAACGTATGCTCAATCAATGTCGGGACATAAAATGTGCTAACAAATACCGGCACGCTTTGTAAGGGGAACCTAGACTGAATTTAAAGGGTGGATGTGTAGGAGGAAGACTGCTCGTTGAAGAAAACCAAGGTAGAGAAAGGAAGAGAGGGAGAGCACGTGGTGAAATTCAGAGGTGCGCAGTTAGAATACGCGAATCTTCATTGCGATAGTGAGTAACTGATAAAAGAGCTAACACATTTCGCGTAGTTTGCATTTGCATGTTAAATTACATGATACAGGAAGAAGAATTTTTTTTTTTTCTTATTTTCCATTCCAATTATGTTCATTATGAATAGTTTGAACATTGTCATGTGCAATGTAAGTACGTATCAGTAGTTTTCGGCGCACAACGTGTGGTCCATTAACAGCAATGAATTGACTGACGTCTCCTTATTGGCAAAGTTATCGATTAAACGAGAATAGTAATTGTAATACCGCTATAGCTGCACGAAACGACTTGTATATGCACTGTAAATTGCTTTTATATAGTGAACAATAATTGGTGCACGAGAATCATTACATTCCAAAAAAAAAGAATAATAAATAAAAACGCTTTGATCGTTAAGCAAAAATCCAAATATTCGAATATATTCTCGTTTATACTATGCAAAATTAAAACAATCAAAGGATAAAGAAAATTCGCGAAAAGAAATTTCTTCAATAAAATCGTATATATATCTAATTCTTTCGACCTGCTGCTAACTTCATATTTCTACAGAACCTTTCAATAAACACTTTATACAATATAGCTTACGTCATCGAAAATATCAAGTATTTTCAAATTCCAGACACGGAAAAGCAAAAAGAAACGCAATAACTGATAACTTAACCTAAATATAAGATCGAATCAATCGACAATGAATTCAACAATATAGCAACTATTTTCGAACGTATTATTTGAAAAAATATGTACTTACAAGTATATTCAGGGATAACCTAACCAAGTAAGAGAGATCAAATCAATCAAAAGTCTCGGCGATGAATCTAAATCTTCAGACGCCAATCCTTCTTCCTCCTCCATTAACGAACTGTATTATTGGAACTATTCCAACCGCCCTCAGAGAATCCATTCAAGATATGCAAGCAATCGAACGTTAAGCCGGCTTTTGCTACCATTTCTTGCGAGAACGCGGTGCATTCTGGGTAGTATAGAGAGAGAGAGAGAGAGAGAGAGAGAAACCAAGAGTCGAACGTAACCTCGCTTCTCGTTCACGCGCGTAACCTCACGTCCATGTCGCAATGGCGGATTGACGGCCGCGTACCGCTCAGGTCGCACATGTACATACACGCGACAATCATGTGTGTACATGTACGAGAGACGAGCATTACGGAGCTCGTCTTGTATATCGGTATGATTATTATAGGTTAGACGTTTCATGGCAGTGTGCACAATGCACCGGAGTAGAGGACCGGAGGAATATAACCTCGCTTCCCGCAGACCCAGGACGACGTGATCCAACGACAGGGGCACACACAGTGTTGTTCTTAATAGGGTTGTGTGTACTGATACACGCACGTGTACGATACACACATATATATCTTTGCGTGTGGTACGAGAAGCATCGTTGGCCGAGCACAATGCTATAGTCACCCCTGGGTGTTGCTAGTTCCCCTTAACCTATACGCGCGACTAAAACAAGATTTATCGTCTGTGGAAACGTACTCGTCGATACAGTGAACCGGCACAAAAATATGGGCGTAGGAAACCTTTGTTCAATAGGAATCGGTGGGTTTAGGTTTCACAAAAGATTGATCGGGATGATAATAATTAATGAGAAATATCGATCGACGATCAAAGTATGAAAGATAATAAATGATTAATTAAACTAAATCTTTGGTAAAATATTCTTTACGCTTTATATATATATATAAATAGGTTATAATAGAAAGTGTCATGGCTGATTACTAATATTCTTATAATCCTAATAACACTATGTTCAATAATAAGTTACTTACGTATAATTCTATTGTTGAGACTATGTATTCGTATAATATTATAAGCACATCACATCTTGTATCAAATGTTGCATAATGTGACAAGATAATAACAAGTTAAAATAACACTATTGTTTCACTAACGAGATCGTACAATTACTAAAATAGCCATCTGGTGGATCTATCGAAAAGCTCATTGTACTGTTATTAACCGCATGGACGATATCGAAGTAAAATGCTTTCGTCACGCGAAGGATGAAACTTTTATCGTCTGCAAGAACGATGGCATTTTCATTTTTCTATTTCAATCTTTCCCTTCGTGTATCCCCCTTCAGGCTACGCTGTGGGAGTATATCTTTACACAAGCCCACAGCAAACGTGTATCTTTACTTGTATCGATCTTTTTCTCTATTTTACGCGCCTTTATTTCCAAGCGATAATCGATCTAACCATACAGAGAGAAAAATGGCATTTACCGACTATATCTAAAATCCTTTCCAAATAAAAACTAATTTTGCAAAATTAATAAAATTTATAAGTTTTAAGACTTTTGCTTTTCACTTTGATTTAAAAATTAAAACTCTAAGTCGTAATGAACATAGACTTATCAATTCAATGATATAAAAATAATAAAATACTGGAAATAATGAAATAAAATTTTAAAAATACGGATACGTAGCTATATAATTTCTAAAATACGTGAAGTTACAAGGTAGGATTAATCGTCAATTACCAAAATTGACACTATACTATATATTTCAATCATATCACAAGGCTAAGAGACAGAGAAACGGTCTTTTGATCGATACGCATCATTCGCTAGACAACAATCATGCGGATGACACTGACGGCCATTCTATAAGCGTACATATGAATATATATATGTGCATATGTGTACGTATATTTCTGACCATGCCCTTCTCTCCTGCCCTTCTGTGCTTTAACGAGGATAGCCGAGGGTCGAACCTCGTTCGACATGTAAATGTAAATGTTGGACAAGAACCACCCAGAGATTCTCAACTTTCTTATCCCGTTTTCTCGTGGCCAATACAAGCACAGGGGGGATCCGGTGAGAATCACTGGCGAGGACACTCGGTGACTCCCTGGTGTGGCAAGAGTGTTGCGACGTTCTCGACACAGTTGGCAGTGGTGATCAATCTTCCCCGACCACGTTACATTCTTCGACCGCACGTCCGTCACCAAGGAAAAACGCACTCCGACTGCACAATAGCGTATAAATGGGCTCGAGGCAGAAAATCCCGCTGACTCGTTGTCATGCAATTTTTTTCAGACCACGATGCTATGCTCAGTTTAGATCAAACTGTTCTCATTATTGCCCTCTTATTTATCGTTAATGTGTCGAGAATTTTATTTTCAACAATTGAATTATTTCAATCACGACGAATATTCTGCTAAAATAATTATTATATTTTGTAGAAATGATAGTGATGATTCTACAATAAGGATACTCTAATTTAATTTAATATAACCGTATCGAGAAATTTAATTTTAAAGGCCCAATACGTGAACAATCGTAACAATTATTCTACCGATACTTATCACCTATTATAATTCACGTACTGGCGTAAACGATCGAACACTGTTTCAAGAGTGAAGTGAAAATGAGAACCACTCGTTGGGATTTCAGTGGGTGGCGTTGGTCCCCTCATCAAATGCTTGTCATACCGTTCTTACCCTCAAACTCCGGAGCCTAACGGATCCCAACAGTCGGGTAAAGCTCGAGCCGCACCCCCGTGTACACAACGAGAAAGAGGACGATGTGTATATGAGAAGAGGTTGGGCAACCACCCCAATAGACCCGTCGACGAAGGCTTAAAGCCCATAGGCCTGTGATATGCCTCGGGGCCAAGAATTATGTCGCTAAAACCCACCAATTACGGGGGCTGCAACCCGAAAACGGCTTTCTTTCCTTCCACTTCCACACATATATACAGAAAACGCCCGTATATCACCTTTTTTTTTTTCTCGACCAAGGTTCAATCTACGGGACGATTTAAACGAATGGCGAATTTTAATCATAAGAACGATAATTTTATCAATTATATTTCGCGGTGGAATTCATTAACACGCGAATTATTCAGTGTGAATTAGATTTTCATTACCTATAATAGCGCACGTTATCTAAAAAAACTACCTATTTCTTTCTTACTCTCTTCCTTCTTCATTTCAAACGTTTAAATCGCTACGAAATATTTTTTTCATTTCTGAATAGATATTATTTTACAGATTGTAAAAGAACAAAGTAAGAGAGATCCACGTCGTTCAATAAGTTCAAAATTCTTGCTTCAATTAGTTTTGAATTATCTTTTACGTTTATCTTTTGACAAAAGAAAATAAGTAACAGTTATATTCTTATGCCGTGGAAGACATTCCCTCGTCCGAGCGAATATGAAATAGAATAATAAGAGAATGTATCCTCTGAACGTGTATCGCGTAGTCCATCATTCGACGATGAAAAAGACCATTCGTCTGATTACGATTTCACGAAACGTCGTCGCGTACCGTATCCACCAGGCCAGCGACGGATTAATCAGCGAAACCATGCGGTTTCTTGCTCCCTCTGCGATTAATTAATCCTCGCGATTAATCACTCCAAGCGCTTTTCATCGACCGGCAGATCGTTTTTGTTCGTATTTTCGTAGCGAAGGATGTGCACGCTGTATAACACATGCCAGGCCGTACGCATAGTTTGCCGTGCCGAAGGCGCGCAAAATTTACGCTCAACTCGCAACAGTACTCGTTTCCTGCAAATTTCCTTTTTAATTTTCAATTATGATAAACAATTCACCGATACGCGATATATTATAACGTATCGTGAAACGAACGAACGATAATATCCGTCCATGTGTGCCGATAACAATATTATCGTAAATAATCTGAGCGCAAAAATTATTACGAGAAAATTCATCCAATTGTCTGTTAACCACTATTAACACATGACACATCGCGTTTCCTACTTCCCCCCGTTCAAACACGTCCAACCTTGTAAAAACAATATAATTTTTTGTTCGGCAAGGAGTAATGTTTTTTGGAGTGAAACAGACCGGAAAATACACGCGCATATGTGATTCTATTTAAAATTCCACTATTTACGTATTAAATAAAGATGGAACTGTGCAAATACAACGAGTACCGGTTGTATGCGTACAAAAATATTAAATTGCCAGATGCATCGAGCCGGAAATACCGAAAAATTTGTTTGATGGCCTGTATATACGAGTATTTCGTAAAAATTTATACAATGTACTTATGGGATACACGGGGATACACGTTGGAAAATATATCGCGTGGATCAATCGTGACCCGCGCGCTTAAAAAACGAATTATTACCCGCTGTTTCTATGCCGTTCAGAACGGTAAGAATTTTCGCGACATGCTTCGAACGACGCGATAGGTTGAGAGCACTTGGGCAAAAAACTTTGGAACGTTTCCATTACTCTAGGCGAGGCGAAGGTGAAACACGTCGATGAAAACCGACGCGAAATCTCGAAGCGTTTTTATCGCTTCGAAAACGAGTTCACGTTATGTAACAACGTTAAGTGTTAATATAAGAAACAATGGCAAGATGAATAAAGATATTGTTATTTACGATAATTTTTTTTTCACGGTGAAATTAAATTATAATTACGAGATTATTTCTGAAGTGTAATTGAAGTATAATTTGAACAGTGGTGGAGGTTAAGGATAATCAAGTCTCTCGTATTACACATTTGACTTTCTAGAAACGTCATTACGATAATCTTGAATAAATTGATTGATAAAAATCTTTTTTTTTTTTCACTGAATTAAGAATCTTTCTTTTTTTTTATGAAACATTTAAAAATGCAAAGGTGAACAGAATACACGTATCTAATATGCAAAAATATACAAAGCATGCGAAGTGGAAGTAGCTTATAATATTTACTGGTTATAATATATTTAGTAGATAAAATTACTGTTTTTTTTATTTTTTACTTTTTTATTCGCATTCGTAAAAATTCGTCATGTAATTTTATGTACTGCGTATATTTTCCCAAAGTAAAGTGAATTAAAGGGATAAAAATCGAGAAAAAAAAAAAAGAATATAATAAAATCTCATACATATATACATATACTTTTTATATTAATCAATAGCTAATAATCGAGTCGATAGCAAAATATCTCTTCTAATTTTTTTTTTATCGATAGTGAATAAGCTAAGAATATAAAATCTTACAGTATCTTCTTACTTTTCTTAAATTAATAATCAGCCAATAAATTAAAATTTATTACTATGCCCTAGTAATAAATATGACAACCAAGAAATAATTGCCTCAAGAATTTTAAATAACAATCAATTTCATTACATCATTTAACGTAAATTATTTCTATAAACGAATACGCCTACAACGAATTTTAAAACAAGAACACCAAATACCTAGAAAAACTAATTCTAAATAGATGGTAATTCACAGTAGCAAGGATCATCTTGGTTGCCGTTGAACCCGCGTTTGTTTAAATCCCGGGTTTGTTCAAGGATCAAGTGTAGTAGTCGGTGGACACGTAGATGAAACGCGATTCAAACGGGGAAAACTGCATCTGCCTCTTCCGCGAGCGCATCTCGAAAGTATAAATTCGTCATTGGCATCCATTGTTACCAATCGGCCGTCTAGTATGACTTTTTCTATTTCAGAATCAAGTGACCCTCCGGCGAGCATTTCAATTTTCGCTCCTCGTTTCAATTCGGGATGGGACGACTCGACGAACAATTAGTCGTCGTACAATTTGATCAGCGATTGTCATCGGCGTATCCAACCCCTCCCACACCCTCTTCCCTCCTCCTTCCCTCTCACGCGCTGAAAAAACTCGCGGTGGAGAATCATTTTTATGTTGCAATTTCGTTTCTCTCTGTCTCTCTCTCTCTCTCTCTTTCTTTTTATTCGATGCATTGTCGGCCGACACGATTTTTTTCGAGCAGCATCTTAACAATAAACGATGTTCGATTGAAACCAGATATCGTTTCAATTTTTCGGAATCGGATCCAGGTCGATGAAAACGAATTCACGATAATCTCTAAAAACAATCGGATCCGTAGACGACGAGTTGCAAAATATTTTCGATAATCGCGATAATTATCTTTATTGGAAAAGATTTCGAAGAAATCTTTTATCTTGTTTCTTTTTAATTTTGAATTATTTTAAAATTTTTCCAAAATTCTATTAAACGTTTTAAACGTTTTAATTTCAAAATTGTTTGATAAGTCTTTCCTGTAAGAGATGATTCGTCAAATCATTCAGACAGGATAGAAAATGAATGGGTTGAGAAACGCTGGTTCAGCGTGAAACGATAAACTTCGAATGGATGTACGGTAAAAGGTATTCGGTAAATATTTCGAAAATATTTATAGGATTTCGTGGGTGTCGTCTTCCTCGTGCTTTGTAGATTCAACGAGATTATAACTTAAATACTTTAATAAGAGAAGACATCGAAAAACCGTAGAGTCTCGCGTACAAACAGCATAAACGATGCAAAAGATTGTGTATGCAGACGGAATACGGATGAATAAGCGAACGTGGGAGGGAGAGAGCAAGAGGGGGGGAGAGGGGGGAGAGAAATAAAGAGAGAGGGAGAGAGGGAGAGAGAGATGGAACGGTGAAGTGGTAGGAAAAGACTAAAAGAGAAGAAAGAGAGGAGGAAACAAAGCAGCGCCCCTTTGTCCTTTGCTATAATGCACGGTACAAGTCAGCGCGCGGTGCATTTGCAAAGAGGTTGCAAGACTTTTCGTTACCGTGACATTTTCTTTTTGCCTTCCCTACTTTATCCTTCGTTTATGCGTAGTAAATATTTACATATCGTTAATTGATCAAACGTTTCGTTCCACATGGACGGGGCAACTCGCAGCCACAATGCAATTAAACCGTATCGTTACAGCGTATTTTACATAATTGAAAGACACAATTAGATAATTATGAACGTATGGAATAAAGCGAGACGAAATTCAACATGAATTTTTAATCTTGTTTTTTACCAACAATTTTTAATAATTCTTTACATTATTGGATTCGTTTCCTTCGTTTCAATTCTTTTTTTTTTTTCCCCCTCCCCTAATATTCTAGTCATTTGAAAATTCGAGAAAGACACATATCGTTTATTTATTGGCGTTATTTTTATTAATCAGTAGAATTTTAAAATAATGGTTTGTGATAAAGATTTGTTATATGATAACAATGGAAATAACAATTAAAAAAAAAAATAATTTTAATTCTTTTTAAAATTTTTTTTTAAATAGATTCATAATTAGCACGGAATTCAGATTACGAGAATCGTGTCAAATTGCATGTAAACGTACGATGGAAATCAGCACGTTCATACATTGTAAGCTGATTAAGTTCTTTACTTCCTCATATTAGACAATCAAGGATAACAATCATTACCATACCAGTTATCATTCCTATTATCACCATCCGTTTGACAGTAGAGCGAGATTAAAATGTACCAATGAGCTTAAATTTATTTATCAAGATACGAATTAAATAGTCGAATGATTGAATATGGAAAATTAATTTTTCTCCTTTTTCTTACAATTTATATATATATATATATATTTTTTTTAAACAATATTTTATTATTACTTTATCATCGATAATTTTTCACATCGAATCTTTTCAGTTTCGCGTGATTTGCGATTTGGCAAAGTAACGTGCAAACAATGTTCCATAGAGCAACTCTTGCTTTTATTATCTTTCTCTTCTTCGTAAAGGCTTGAGTTACAGAGTTACGAGCACAATAGTCGTCGCCATCCCAACATTTGTTTGGTTGCCAAGTAGAGAATGGGTCAGTTCTTAGCGCTTAGGATAGTGTTCGCTTCTATTATGACTCTAGCCCATCTATCATTCGCGTTGGTACATTTGAAATCAATTTCTTCGCTTCTTGGACTCGCGTGAACCAAGGAGATTTTTACGCGCAGATATATAACTTTCTAAATAATTAACTAATTTTTTAATTCCGCGTTATATTATGTATCGTGTCAAAAATAAGAATTCAATATCAAATGTACCGTTAATTAATAATGAAACAAGGATTATGATAAAAAAATTTACCAAAAAAAAAAATAATAATAATAATAAATAATTAAAAAAAGAAAAAAAGAAAACTATCAATGTTGAAAGCGAAACGAAGGCTCCCCACGTGGCGGGAGTTAATAACCAATCGTATTCAATGTTCTGCAACGACGCGTCCACATTCGACTTCTATGAATAGAATAAACCGCGTATTATCGCAAGAACGATTTTACTCTCTTAAGAATCCTCATGAGGAAATTATTGAACCACTTTGTGCCCCTTGAACGGCGCCACATTAGCGCCAATAAGCAAACAACCGTCGAGTGTACCCACATATCAGCGGCACCAGCAGCCCTGCTTCTACGAACGGCAATTGTTGTACGTTGACTTGTCTCTCTTTCTCTCTCTCTCTCTCTCTCTTTTTCTCTCATACCCCCGTTCATTCTCTCTCCATAAATAATCTCTACAATTTCTAGAGGCCTCCTGTGTCAGCGAATTCTCCGGTGGTCTCGTTTCGCATAAAGGACTTTGAGCTTATGTGACGCGTGAAATTATAACGGTGGTGGAAAAGTAAAAAAGAGAGCGACCGGGCCAAAGCATTCTTTGAATAGTGGAATTATTTGCAGTAAGAAAATGAAAATGCAAAGGCGGCCGGCTAAAGCGCGTATAAAGGAGAATGCATTTTCTACTATGACCCTGCAATTATATTACTCCGTGCCGATCCTTTCTCCCGTAAACTTCGTAACCGCCATTTGGTTTATTCTTTGCAACTGGACGGCGCGAGGAAAAGAGAAAAAGAAGAGAAAGGGCGCGAGCGGGTTGATATATAGGGGGGTTGCGGGGGAGAGGGGGGGGGAGGGGAGTAGCCGCCGTAAGGCTTAACTTTGAACCGAGAAAAATGTGAAAATTCGCACGAAAGATGGATATTTACGTGTGCAAATGTATTCGAGTGATATTTCGCGTGGTGCGTGTATGCTAATCATTTTAGAAAGAAACGTGTATGTGTACACACACGCGTAATGTTTTATACACCGATACGTCGCACGCAATATACGCACGATACGATTGTGAATGAAATCTAGTCACAGAGGGGGGAGGGGGAGGAAGGAAGCGGGAGAGGGAGGGAGGGGGGAGGGGGGAAGAAATTAACCGGTAAACTTTTCTCTGCGGAGCGAATGCTTAATAGTTCACTTCTGAAGCGTTCAAACAATGAACAAAGCGGTGAATTAAAATTGGAGGCACCCCATAAGTGGGCTCATGAAAGGGGAGAGAGATAATATGGGCCGCCGCCACGATGGTGTTAGAGCAACTGACGGGGTAACTACTTTGAAAAGAAAAGTTGAAAGCTCACGAGCACCGACGCCTTTTATTCTTCCCCGGTAGAAGTGGTTAAGGCGCTTCTTCTCCTCGCCGGTTTCCTCGTGATATCAATATCATAGAAAGAAATGAAATTTCAAGTAGCTCATATAATAAATCCTATCCTTTTTTTCTTTTGCCTCTTTTTTTTTTTCATTTTTATCTCAAAATGTCCCGTAATTCGTGAAAACGTTTCATTAATATAAGCTAGTATAACTCCGATAATAAAAAAAAAAAAATCTCTAAATCTTCACGTCTACATCTCTTACAGAAACTCTTAAAAATAACTTCCCGATGATAAAAGGAA
Source organism: Apis laboriosa (assembly GCF_014066325.1). NCBI lineage: Eukaryota > Metazoa > Arthropoda > Insecta > Hymenoptera > Apidae > Apis > Apis laboriosa. The sequence goes on from NW_025224195.1 coordinate 463,343, forward strand.
AAAAGGCTTAAGAATGTTTCAAAGATTATTATAATAGCATTCAAACGTTTCTTTCAATGGGAGATAGCATCGTAATGGAAGCGAAGAAAATTAGCGAAATTAATCGATTCGGCGCAACTACGTCGGATAAAATTGGCCGAGTTCCTAGTCTATCTCGGAAGTTGCGGCAAGAGTAATCGGCCCCGCATCTTTTCGTAATTAAAAACGCGACAATCTTGTTACGAGAAAGCTTGAAAACGATGAAGAAATTGAGGCAATACGCGCCTCTTGCTTTCCCTCCCCCCCCCTCTTCTTTTTTTTTTTTTTCTCTTATTTTTCTTATTGTTGATTACTTACGGGAGCGGCTGGGTGTCTCGCCGGCGCGGGATACATCTTAATTGTGGCTAAATACTTCGCAAGAATCACACACGTCCGCAATGTCCTTTGTACACGGTCACTTCATGATCCATTCCCCGGCTCGATCTTTGCGGCAACATTCTCAGGATCTTGGAGGAACGCCAACGGTCTTCCCTCAGTGTTCAGCATCTAGATCTTCGCCGGCTGTAATTATAACACGACACGATTCGTTACTTTGACCGAAACCGAGGTGTTTCGTAAACTTCTTCACGAGAACTCGCGATTTCGCGTGACTACGCTTTTCTTAGAACTAATTTTCATTTTACGATCGGTTTTTATATTTACACTTTGTAACAAAGTGGTTTTCAAACGATTATACTTTAAGTATACTTTAAGTATTTAGCGATTATTCAAGTAACCTAAATAGTGCGTTTGATAAATGCGAGATTTTATAGATGTATATATATATATATATATATATCATCAAATATTAAACATAATTATTTGTTCAAAGTGTACGTGTACATTTTCTATTTTTCAATTTCCAAAAAAAAATCCGACCGACATCACGTATTTTGAAATTATTTATACGATTGCGTCACGTGTGTACGCGGCTTTATGAATCCAACCGATCAATTTATCGTTCGATTTACGGGGCGCGTAAACCATGCTCCGTCACCGTCCCGAGAACATTTATCCTAATCTTCAAGGCGTGTTTCCAACGAAGGACGACAAAGACCGAAAAGAAAAGCAGAGGAAAAAAAAAAGCAACTGGCAACTGGCAAGGGAGAAAAAAAAAAAAGGAGGTGAGATAAAAGAAACGTACGCTCAACGCCCCCTCGTTTAAACCAAACGCAAAGCTTGTGCACGAACGAAATGACACGTACAGAAACTGCGTATTTCGTATTTTTTGAAAATATTGTTTTCGGTAAACAATTTCTTTTCACGCGTTAAAATTTTTCTGCATCTAATACGTAATCATCGACGATTTAAATCATCGATTAAAAACGATAATGACCCGTGAAACGAAAACGTGTATGTATTACGATGGAATGAAATATCGATAATGGCGGACGATGAACAAATGATTCGTTATAATGTACTCGTGACGCATGAATTTAATTCGTCGATAGAGAAATTGTTTGGTGAAATTAAGATAAGAATAATCGACAAATTAAATCAATTAATAAAATTAAAATAATTTAAAAATTTTTAAAAAAATTGTTTGTACTTATCGATAATAATGTAAATGTTATTTTTACTAATGTTCCGTGTTATTTGAAAATCGTGGATATCGAAAATTCAACGCATATCTTGCGGTTTGCACGTGTAATTTACTTTTATATGATTCTCACTTGTTATAACCGTCCATGCACTCGTAATTCGAGATGGATAATTTGATTTGTCGAATCAAATCGAACAGTGATTCTTCATGTTTAAGTTTTTTTTAAGAAACTCAATTTATTCGAATAATTCGGGATATTTTAATTTTTTTTTATTTAATCGAAATATTTTTACAATTTTTTTAAATAATTTCAAATTTTTAGAATATTTTTATTTATAAAAATTTTAATATTTCGATTAACCTTTTGAATTGAAAATTTCACGTATAGTTCATAATACATAAAGAAGTCAAAAGTATCACGTGACTTCTCGTTAACGATACATTAGCAAAGTACGAAAAGTTTCATAGCCCTTTCCAAAACATGCTAACATTACATGCAAACAAGTATGTGAAAATAAGTATATATATACTCGAGTATCAATGGACAAGTATTAATGGCTTGCATTAGAGTAATTTGGATCTTCCCCTCAAGTAATTTTCACGTAATAAATCAGATACATAAAACGGAATCACATATGCGAATTAAATAACAAACTACAATACTGTTTACGTCAGCTAAATGTACATGTAAATTTGGAATTGAAAGTGTCTGAATAATTTAAAACACCAGAGTAAAACGTTCAGAATAAAATGTAGTAGAACAAAATTTTTGATCGAAATGAAGAATTTCGTTGTTGTTATCATTTCCACGTTGACATCAGGGTGATTTCACACATGTATACGTGTCATTACGGGCTCTTTGTAACGCCGGATGATGTTTCGTGTAACATGAAAATGGAGTCATGTAACTCCGTTAACAGACCATTCTCCACGGATAATATATTTCACGAGCGATGTATAATGGAGCGGGCATACGTGAAAAACGCGAAGCCAAATTTGAACAGTCATTTCCATCAATTTGCAATATACGAACATGACGAAACGATGAAAACTTTCAGCGGTTTAACTTTTATCACTTTTTTTTCTATCACCGATGTAGTAATATATAAATCGAAATACATAATCTAAAATTTTTCGATAAAATTCTTTTTAACAAATAAATTATAGAATCTATAGAAATGATCGATGTTTTGAATATCTTCAACGTTTTTTATCACTAGACGAACAAAGAAGTTATACGTACGAACGGAACGAAACGGTTGGATTGTGTGCTCAGATGAAATTTCGTGAAAAGGAAAATAAACAAGCATCGCACGACAGCTGTTCAAAGACACCTACCTATAACGTTCGAGCGAAAGAAGGGAACGTATACCGGATGTAGCGTTGCACAGGCAAGTCACGAAGGAAGTTATCACGAATCTTGTTTAATCGCCGTTAAGATCCTTAATCACGCGATCACCGTGATTTCTTTTCTCTGCGATCGTTATCGCGACATGGTCAAATACCGCGACGTAGACTACGTGCTGCGCTCTACAATTTAAAAGATTTCCCACAAAGTAGCTTACAAAATTATAGTTTATCTAAATTATAATTTATCGACGAGAACTAAATAATGTATATAATTTATGAGCATCGATATATAAGTATATGCAGGCGCGTGTCATCGATAAATAGTTTATATTTTAATCGCTAATAACAATCGAGCAAAAAATTATAATAAGAGGACAACGATATAGACAACGATAAATGATACTAGTTCATAAGCGCTATACATGTTATAAAATTGTGTGTAATATAAAAATTATGAAAACTATCATATATATATATATATATATATATATATATATATGATATATTAACAATGTTAATATAATGACAAATAAATGACATCGTTTCCTCGTTTATTTCCTTTTTCATGTTTGCAGTTGACCATATACCTACTATATTTATTGGCCATCATAGAAATTACAAGAAAATGCCAATGGTATGAGAGGAAAAAATACATAGTAAAGGTTCTAAGAAGCCGACCGACGAAGAAAGTAGCGGGTAAAACGTGTCGATTGTCTGAATGATTTAATGAGCCATGTACGTTGATTCGCGATTACCCCCAGCTTGTAGCTAACTCCCATTCCCGCTACCGTCGTGTCTCTTTCCAGTAATTTACTTCGCAGCTGTGTCGCATCGAAGGTGCTGCCAGTGGCACCGCTTATTAAACTGAGAAAGAGCGAAACTCGTCATTGGCTTCTTTCAAACTGGCCTAATAATGCCGGTTAAACGCGTGCCGCAACATTCTGCCGCTTGAAAGATCGTCTTATCGTTTAAAACATCAGACCAATTAAAGTCAGGCGGATTACAGAACGACATGTACCTGCAACTACGTCGTTCTCAAACACGTAATTTCCGACATAACGTGAAATATTATTAAAATCTGCTAACATTTCTATAATTACCGCCCATTTGAGCTGGCAACGAAGCAAAACAACAGAAAGCAATTATCAAGGTTAATGTTACACGATACGGTGTTATTGGCAAATCGCGTACATGATTAGATATTTCCACCATGTGACGATATATATTAAAAATCTAAATAATCTAAATTAATATCACAATTTTCGAAAATAGAAAGATTAACACGTTTTGTTAGATAATATATAAAATGTCACCCTTTTTTATATGGAATACCGTGCGTCGTTAAACAAATACTCAGCTACTTCTCGATTATCACGATTTCAAATAATTTGGTATATATACACGAGAACAAAATCGATGATAAGACGTTTGTGTTTACATAAAAATCTATCGCGAACATGTTAAATGACGCAGCAAACAATAATTTCTCCCATTGGCAACAAACGAACTGAGAACGGTCAATAGAAAAAGCTGTCAGTAAATAATACCTTTGGTCTGTGGTTCGTTTTCTTCGCGTTTTGTTTCCTCAGGAGATACGTCTTTAATCCACCTTGGCACTATGCGAAAAATATAACCGACACACACCGATTCTTTCTCGCACTATCACAAACACTTCATGTATATATATATGTATAGTCTAAAGAAAAAAGAAAACGCGTGCACAGTGTCACACATATATACGTATATCGAACGTATAAAGCGTCGAGACGAAACGCGAACGTCACAACCGCACCGTACAACGAACGACGCTCGACTGCGAGCCGGGTACCGAAGTGGATGACGGGAAACGTGTGAACGCCGCTTGCCGCCGCGGCGAACACCAATGAGCGGCTACTAACACTATCCACCACAGCAACGACACTGACACACCAATAAGGGGACACAAATGTACACAGAGAACGGAATGTGCATCTCTTTTCTTTTCATCTCTGTCCTTTTTCGACTCGTTTCTCAGTTCGTCGAGTCAAGGGCGTCGACCGACAGGGGCGATTCGTTGTTTCCTTATATCGAAGAAACCAATAATGGCTAATTTCATAATGATTATGAAATTACAAGTTTTCTCCTCGTTCAAAGATACGTCAATATCGATCGAACAATTCGCATTCTATGTTAAAACGGTCCACGAAAGATCTCACCCGATACGGCTTCTTATCGGAAATTTTAATAGCTATTTAACTTACTAACACTACGCCACCGATGTCTTACACTCCCCGCAACTTTTTAACGAACTTTTGTCACGGAGTTCTTTCTTACGCGCATAAAGGAAAACAATATTTTAACTTATATTCGACATTAAAAGAAAACTAATTTAATCTTACATAATTTCTCTATTAATTTTTACTTACTAACCACGTGTTCACGCATATTTAAAGATATATACTTTAAATATACAACGAATAGCGTTCTAAATCATTTAAAATTTATTTTATTAAAACATTTTCTTTTGTTACATTTGTTTCCTTTGTCACGATTATTCGAGATATAATTTCTCACTTTAAAAAAATCTTTATCGACACCTCTGCTTTTAGGTGTCTCGCTCGCACTCAATAGTAGTATCCTCTCAGTTGCTATCCTCTTTGCACGTACACAGAAGATGAGACATATCATTTGATCTCTGTCGCACTTCAGTTTCTTGATCTTCTACCTCTTCTCGTCGTTTGTCTCACTTATTCGTTCTATCTTCAAACTTTCCGCCTCTGTCTTACAGGTGCACCGCATCATCGCTATCGTTGTTTCGCTCGCACCTATCTTTTGTCATACATATGTCTCTTGTGCTCCATCTCTATTCGTCTTCTTCATTCTCTCGTTTTCGTCTCATCTCTCTTTTAACCGTATATATCGCGATCGTTGCATCTGCGTTTCTCCGACTCCTGTAGAACAACAGAGACTGCCTCTCTGCGCGTGTCCTGCTTGCACTTAACTGAAACGAGGCGTAGAAGGAGGAGTACCGGAACCAAGTGCCGAACGTTGCTTGTGTGTCGCATGTACGGAGTGTCGGCAGCGCGCATAGGACAAAGACAGAGTGAGTCAAAGTGCTAGAGCCGGACAACACGAGTCAACCGGCAATGTAAGGAGAGACCTTTAGGTGGGTGCAAGCGATGCAATGGTGAAGGTGATATTCCAAGCGAGGTGAGTGCGTGTGTGTGTGCTCATCATATTACACACTGCTCATACATCGTGTCTGCTGCGCTTTGAGGGCGCGAGGAGATGAATCCTCGATTCGGTTAAACGCCCGCCAACTGGGGATGTTCTAAATCAGGCTGTCTACCTGCGACTTGGCTTTCTGAAATTCCAATACCCATATTCCTCTCTCTCTCTCTCTCTCTCTCATCGTGCAAAATACGAAACGGTTTATAGATAAAATATGTACGTACAATCGTAGAAATTCTTTATTAACAATAACGAAGGTCCACAAGGATAAGAGGCTCGAGACGCATTTTTATCAAGGAAACAGTCGTACTGATAACACGTCAATGACGATATCGTGAAATGAATTTAGCACACCTTTGTACGAGCGTTATTCTGTTTATTGACACATCAATTTCAAGAATGCAATAACCGTAAAACATTTAGCCTCGGTAATATATAGCGGATAAATGAAATATCGCGTGATTAAACGCCGACTGAAATTGCTGTTACTTCGCCCTTTGGAATCTGCTGCATTTATTGTATCGATTCGCGTAGTTCGAGGAGGAAAATTATGTTATATCCACGATAGCAGTTATATAGCGGTGTGACGGAGAGGTGTAGCCAGGAGGCGAGTAAACAGCTGAAGAAAACTTTGTGGGTGGATTAGCATGGTAGGTGTCGGTGGGATATCATAAAACTAGTTTGTGAAGCACAGGGCGCACCCTCCGTTGTACCGAAGGATTTCATTCCACAGGATTTCATTCAATCCACATTGCAACGGTAGACTGACATTTTTTGAAGGGAACTCCGACAAAGAGCTTTGAAAGAGCGGATTAAAGGAAAGAAAACTTCATCGTTACTTCGATTTTCTTTAATATGATTTTGCTCGCCACAATTTCGGGATTCGAACTTATTCAATTAAAGTCATTGAACAATTTTTTTATTTTGACAACTTGTACATTAAAATCTGACCAATTTAAATCTGTTCAAACATTTGCTTAATTTGTCTTTAAAAATTTTTTTACTCCACTCATCATACATCAATCCTTTGTACTACATCAAATCAGATTTAATCTGCAAAATTGATATTTTGTATTTTGTATTTTTTCTTTTTATTTTTAAATATTTTATCAACTATCATAAAACAATCGATGTAAAATCTTAAATACTGTTCAAATCAAGAAGTCAAGCGTAAATATATCTTTAAATTATCATTGTATAAATCATCGTGACAAAACATGTAAAAATGTGCAACATTTATCGTTCACTTCAAAAGTGATAAATTTGTATACTTTGGCATGCAAGTCTGTCCATTTCTCGTTAAGTAAATCACATACAAAAAACGACACGACGTATATATACGTATATGTTCATTTACTTATTTCTATTCGACTATCAGTACCATCGCACTGCAAGCATCCATGAACGTGTTACGCGTGGTGTATGCGTACCGTAAACGCAACGTACATGTACACTGTCTTTCCCTCCAGTTCCATCTCTTTTCCTCTCTCTCCCTCTCTTGTTCCCACCTTTGGTGCATTGTGCTTCGGTTCTCGATCCCTCTTCCGAGCCCTTACCACAAGCCGCAGCCCACTACACTTTTGCACGAACACGCGCGCGTTCATTATCAACGTACAACGTCGTATAACCATATTTACGTAGCACCGGTGGTCACCCACACGGACGCAACGTGCAATGAGGTTGCAAAGAAACGACTTGTGCACAGAAACGAAATGCTATTTGTCGGTATACGCAAGAAGCGCGCGAAAGAGGAAGAGAGAGGGATAGAGAGGCAGGAAGGGACGAAACGAGACAGAGAGAAAAGCCATAAATGCAATTGGAAACCTTTAGCTGATATATTCGCGGAACTTCCTCTGGCGTCGCGTCGTGTAGACAGAGAGGAAGCAATGCGTTTCTTAAAATAATAACTCGCCTCGTACAATTTCGTTTCATCGATAGTTTGATACTATATACATATAATATATGTATATAGGTATATAATATGTATCGATAATGGTGAATGAAATCGTGGAAGCCGCGCGATCCCACTTCCCTCCTCTCATCTTCGTTATAATTACACCGATGATTAATCGTTTATTTAAAGCACTTAAAGCGAAAGCTTGCCGTCTCTTACTTTTTTTTTTTCTCTACGCTCGAATTGTCGTTCACCGCGAATATCATCTAATTAATTTTCTCATAAATCATGCGACCAAAGAAATAACGGAGCAACGTTTTTGCGTACGCATGCAAAATTATTGGTTTCTTATCGCGTGACTAATAACGAACCAACGAATGTCGAAGGCCTTCATAATTTCGCCGGTAATTGGAGCAAATACGGTCTATGTATTACAGTTGAAAGTTGTTGTCAAGAAAATCGATAGGTATATCTTTTGTTGAGTTATACAACGAAGTCGCATGCAACGATGTATTAAAGAGAGGAGCAACGTAAGACGATATTACGTTGATGCGAAGATAGAACAATGGAGCGTGTCTCTAGAATGTTTTAAATATAAAACTCCGTATTTGCTGGAAGCACTGTCGGCACGAGTCGCCTTTAAGTTGCTTCCCTAAAGAGTACTGCCATTCTTAGGCTATACCACGCTGGAATCATCTACTATCGGCATCGTAAAAGGTTCTATATATCTAACTTGCACCACTCCGGTGAACACGAACCCCTGAAAATCCTGTAAAACACGCGAACAGTTCGGATAATCATTCTTGCTACGGGGAACGATTCGTTGCCGAGCTACGTCTCTCATCAAAGATAAAAAAAGGAACTGGTTAATGGGATAGAACGGTCTTATCTCGAGTGTTTGAAATGTTCGCGATATCGTATTTTCACAGTACAGACGATGTTCGCTCAATATTCGTATGGTAATTAGATAGCAGAGGGATTCCTTTGTCATGCCTTGTTTATATGGATTATCGGCGTACAAACGTTACAGCATTCTTCGATTGCTTTATCCCAATAACTTAATTATGTTTTTTTAACGATGTTTCTACTTATATCATAATGATGTGAATGAAAACCAAACTTTAAAAGTAATACTTTCCTTTTTTGATCCAATCTAAATCGCAATAAGCGGACTAACTTAAAGTCTTTGTAGCATGCGGAAAAACCAACTAGTTATTTTCTTTTGTGACGGATTTATTGTGGCTTATACATATATCTTTGAATTCCTTGCAAGTACCAATTATGCGTATGTTACGACTGACAAGATAACTTACCTATTGCACGCGAAACGTACATACATAATTCGAATGTATAATACAAGAAGCTTTCTTTCAGAGTAACAGAGTTATGTTCTTCAAATAACTTTGCAGTTCTTTATTCTGTACCGTGTTTCTTTCAATTCCGTTTTTATCTTGGCAAGCCGTTATGAAGAACGCAACGACATCTGTCTTCAAAGGAAATCATAGAGTAGTTTTCTGTTGAGTTACAAGATAATGAACTTTAAGAACGAACAATATATTTACGTACATCATTATGATGTATATTGTTAAATGTATATCATTAAATATATATATTTATTTGTTAATCGAATAACAAATGTTTGATTTATAATATCAATCGTATTTATTATTCGATTAACTGCTACAAAAATAAATTTCAAATTATTAAATTATCAAATTTTTAAGTTTCCGAATTTTTAAATTAAATATGTAAATTAAATATGTAAAAAATAATATTTAAACTTTAAAGCTAACATAACCTCACACTATATATGTGATCAGAGTTTTATAATTTTCAAATAATCTTTCGTACCGGCTACTGTTATAAGACTCATTTCTTATTCTTCCAACTGGTCTTGTCACCGAAAACGCCAGTCTTACGAAGACTTGGTGACTGTTTTTCATTCCTCTGGCGGAGCTCGATGTGACAGTACTGTTTGTATTGTATACACCTTTTTTCCAGCTGTTCTTTCATATACATGCTGTGGCAAACGCGCGCGCACACTCACATACACTTAGGATTCTTTTTCCATCTATCAGCCATCTCATTCTGTCTCTGACCCATCTACCACCCACGCGCCCTTTTCTATACTCATTTTTACACCGCCTATCCTTTCGTTGTATGAACAGGCAATGCGCAAGCTGGGAAAGAAAAGAAAGCAACAAGACGAAACACTGCCGCCTTCTCGTTTAACTTCTCTCCATTTCGATAATTGGTATTATAGCGAAACATTTGGTATTATAGCTTTTGCGATATAAATTATGGTTGTAACGTTAATCTCTGTAAAATGATATATTTGATTATTTTAATAATATTTTGTCTATTACCTAAAAAAAAGGTAATTTAAAGATTCTAGTAATTTTAATGTTTATGATGATTCTTTTCTTCATTTTATAATAAATAGTAAAATAGACTTTTACATTTCATGAAAAGATTTTGAAATTACTTTATGTAATATTTCGAGCTATCTAAGATTACAGGAAAGCAAACGTTACCGTAATTATGTATATATAAAAATAAAGATGTAAACGTAGAACATATCTTGTAAATCAAGTATAAAATTTAAACATTTTGTTTTTCATATGTTTCATATTTGTGATCATTATACATATATTTAAGTACGTATATATATTTTAATATTTATATTGGACATACCTTTTATATCGTTCATTATCCATAGAACAATTAAAATTCATAAACATTTCAAAAAGATATTATGAGATCTTAACAGAATATTATATAAATTATATTCTTGATTAATTTTACTTATACTTTCTATCATCAATTTACATCTTTGATATATAAATTTTATTTATATAAGATATATGAAAACTAACCTATAATATTTATGTATGTACGACTAATATGTGCGACATGTTTGACAGAATCGATAACTTTAGAGTTAATCGATCTTTAGGACTAATCGATAATTGGCAAGAACAAATATCAGCGTTTCGTTAATAGTATTCTTTTGTAAGAAAGGTATTGAGGTAAGCTCAAAGGCTACTGACGTAAGTCTGTCGAAAGTGTTGAGACTGGAATAAAGTAATGCTTCTGATATTGGCGAAAATGTAGGACGAACTAAAACGCACTTGATGCAAGAGTGCGTCACTTAGAGGCGTTAAAATCGAAAGTGAAGTGCCGACTTAATGACTCCCTCAGTTCTACTATTTCACTTTTTCCTCGTTCTTTTTTTTATTCTAACAATTGCAAATGATGCTCTAATGGATATAAAGTAACATATTCTGTTGTCAAATTATAGAAAAATATAACTGATGGATCATTAAAAATTGTTTATAAAAATAATTTATATATAATTTGTTATTAATATATAAATAAAATGAAATTTATTAGTTTTATTAAATATTTTAAATATTAATAACATTACAATAAATTTTTAGATGGAAATAATAGAAAATAATAGAAAATAAAAAGTTATATTTTTTATAATGCGATTTTCTTTAAAAATTATCTATAAATATATCTATTTATTATTAGATTTATATCTATACGAAATATTTTTATTATCACAAGCGATAATTATATCTTATAATGTAAATAATTTTGAAAATATAATATAATAAATATCTAAAATAACATTGGAAATTTTTGAATATTTGAGAATTCTCAATATTTTATAAAAATTTTATAAAAACGTAAAAAATATAATTTTATTGTATTTAATTGTTAAAAAATAATTTTTAATTAAAACAATTTTTAATTTTATGATAAAGGTATAAACAATAATATATTTATTATTTATATTTAAAAAATTTTAAGATAAGAAAATATAATAATATTTATAATAAATACAACAAAATTTCTTTTTTTAAATTATATATATATAAGAAAAAGCACATTTTATTATCGACATTTCTCAAAACTGCATTGTGCTGCCATCTACCGACAAATCTCCGAACTAACATTTTTTATATAAATGAACATAATAATGACAAAGACAGAAAACTTTTTCATTCATTATAAAATAATATATGATAATAATAAATTATTAACTCTTTCTAATCATCAAAAAATTAAATGTAATATATTGCTTGTTTTAATATATAATTTTGATAATTTTAAATATGAAATAAGTGAAATATATTTAGCCAGAAATAAAAAGAGAACAGAGATAGAAATAGTAAACAGCTAGCATCTGGTACTAAACGAATGATTCAATGTAGTTGGCAACTTGAGCTTAGTTGTTGATGAACTGTTGAAGTGAAAGTACAGGTATCGCCATCTGATGACCGAATGAGAGGTGCATTCGCAAAACGACCGAAACAAGACGCTTGAAGAGAGGAATTGATCCGATGCTTGTGTATATGCGCGCGCGCGTATCTAACTGTAAAACTGCTCTCGAGAAGTAAGAAACATTAGCGGTAATCGTTGATCATTCGGACATTATTTCATTCGTCTCTTATTCGCAACATGAGATGAGTCACTGCTGTGATTTTCGATAAAAGAGATCGCGAGTGACGAACAAGACTATTCAACGTATTTGCCGTGCTTTTGAACAAGGAGAAATACCAGCCGTGAACAGAAAGAACTACGATACGAAGGTTAAATAGTGTTATTCAACGGCATTGTATGCGATAATTGATTTTATGCGAAATGGATATTAAAAATGTCATGTATAATGTGGTGAGAGAAGGAAAATTGGCACGCTTAAAGGTAAGTCTCAATCAAATTTTCAATATATAGTGTATAAATTTTATCTACGATATAAGATAGGATCTACATTTTACATTTCATTTCATGGCATATCCATTCGGGGAAAATATTTCTTTCTTTAGGTATAATAAAAATACCCTATTCTAAATATAGTTATAGGTATCTATAAATAACCTCGAACCATGTTATAAGTATATAAATTTATTTTAAGATAATCGATGGAAGTATTTCATTTTTTTTTTTTTTAATAAGCTAATCGTTAATTGTATTAATTAAATATTATTTAATATTATATTTTGAAATTTTATATGATTATTAATATGTTGGGTTAATGGATTTTATATGTTAAAAACGAATACATAAATTTTTTATAGGTTAACATTTAAAATTAAAAAAAATTTTATTAGAATGTTTTAAATATATAAAATTATTCAGTTTTTATTTTATCAATATAAATTTGAAATATAATTCGTACTTATCATAATAAAAGTTTAATAATAGATTTACAATAAATATTATTAAAATATAAAATATTTTTATTAAAAAGACTATTAACAATTTTGATGCTTCAAAGAACAAGTTTTTAAATATTATAATGTTTTTATTAAAAAAAATTATTAAATAAATACAAAAAATATATTTATATATTCTGATACTATTTTATTTTTGCAAAATACTAATTTGCTTTTTTTTCAACGATGTTATTCGTCGTTAAATTATAAGACAAAGAGCGCGCCAATATTTCGTTTCCGATTTTCTAATATCAGTCGATCACCACTTTTCGTCACATTCTTATATATATATATATATATATATATATTATTTTATAACAAATTTATTATATGTACATATAATTAAATTCGTATAAATTGCATTAACTTATGATTTTATTTTTTAATTTTTTAATGTACAATTATTGATAAACAAAAATTTATTAAATGAAATTATTTTTAATACTATTGATTAATATAATTGATAAATTTCTATAGAAATGGTCAAACGCTGAAGTTAACCTAAAAAACAAAATTTTTCAAAGATAAATATTTTTTTTATTCAATGTATTAATATAATAATATATATTGAAATATTTTTACATATAATAAATAAAATTATATTATTTTTTGCAAAATATAATATATAATGAATAATGATTATTTAGTATATATATATATATATAACATATTTTTGTTATTATTATATTATATATATATATAACATATATATATAACATTGAATGTTTACAAAATTTATGAATTTCTATTATCCTCATTATATTAATAATCATTCGTAATTATATTAGAGATTATTGTTAAAATTAAAAAATATAAAATATTTTCTTGTCTCTAAAATAACCCTATCAAGTTGAGAATGTTCTTTTTTTTTTCTTTTTTCATTTTTCTTTTATTTTTATATAAGTGCATATACTTATTCGGAATAGCAATACATTGTTTTAATATATCTCTTGTATATATTAATGCACGTACATGTTACAAAATTTTGAATATGATTAGGCTTTTATCAATTTCATCTCCGTACAGATGCGCATAGAATACGTATCGCGATAATGTTAAAAAACGAAGAAAAGAAAAAAAATTAGATTCAGCATTTTCTTGCCTGTTATTACAATGAAAAAAAAGGATTTTCTGTATTCTTAATTCCCATTTATCTTGAGTAGAAAATAGCCAGGACAAACAGCAGTTATATTTAGCAGGTTGAGACATCCATAGACATTAATGGGAAGTCTACTTAGTTAGATATATATATCTATATATATGTATATATTGTATATACCTTTTGTATGTGTATATATATATATATATATATATATATATATACGTAATGTATGAATATAGATATATGAATAATAAGGGTAAAGTTGAAACGTGAAATAAAATGAGCAACAAAAAGACTATTATAGTGATTTATAACTAGCTAGTTGAGTGATATTATTTGAGTGATATTAAAAGTCATAAAAAAATATATTAATAGAAATATCAAAATTTTTTCTCTTTTTCTCTTTCTTTCTTACACTCACACGCGCAAAATTATTAATATAATAGGAAAAAATCTTTCGAATATAAAGCAAAAACTAAAATTTTTATATTTTATAGAATGCGTAGTTTAATATAATAGTTATTTTTAATATTAACTTTCACGCTGTTTATTAATAATTTATTATTTTTTAACAATTTATTATTTTTTTTTTTTTTTTTTTTTTTTTGCTTATATTTACCTCATATTTAAAATTACTTGAAAAAAAGATAAAAAATAAAACAATATTATCAATAAATTTTGTTAAATTTTTCAAATACTTAAAAACATTATCTTATTCTTTAACTAATTTTTTTTTTTATTAAATTTAAATATGAATTAAATTAACAATTAAATTTAAAATTCGAAATTAAATATAAATGTTAGTTTAATTTATTTTAATAGAAATTTTTCCTAAAAAAGAACTGATGGAAATCAATAATCAATAAATCACAAGAGATATGATAATTTATAGAAAACAATAATCATATATTTTGAATTAAAATAATAATATTTTAATATGGGTCAATATTGATATATTGATTGAGCTTTGATTTAAGCTAAAAATTTAAATGTTATTTGCAGTAATTTAGTGAAGTTTGATAATTTAGTGAAGTTAATACTCGTAATCTCGTAGCACATTGTTATAGTGCACATATAGTGTTAACATGTCGCGTACATATTCCTCTAGTGTCTCTGTCTAATGACAAACTCATTGTTTCGAATCAACAATACAGTCAATACATGCTGCACAATAATGTTAATATTCTTTGATTCTTTAAAATTTAAAAATAATATTCCTAAAGAAAAGATTTTTTTTAAAATATTCAATATAAAATATTACGAACGTAATGTACACATTTTAACTTTTATCAAAAGTATTATGCAAATTAAACCGGATTTTTAAATTTTATGATAACGAAAGGTTCATTAACCTAAGCGCAATGAATCACAATGTAACGCAAAAGAGCAGAGACTGATGGTACATATGTTTGTATCCCATATTTTCATCATGTGCCTTTATATTCTTGACAGATATTAATTCAGATTACCGTTATACCTGATCTAGGTCTACTCACTTCAGTTTTCTAGCACTCGCAAAAAAATTGTGAAAGCAAGCTATTGATTTTAAACAAGAGCACTATTGGTGATCTACTAAAAACTTTCAAAAGATAGGACTATAAAAGACACTTTAGAAACTTACACTTTAGTAACATCACCATCTGTAATTGCGTCTTTATAATCTTTGTTAATTTCTAATTTTTCATGATTCATAATACGTTCTTGAATTTGAAAACGAATATTTGAAATTAATCGGAGAAAATATTAAAATATAAAATATAAATATTATACGATTCAGAAATTGAATTCATACGATTTTTATATCTATATTCGTACAATCAAATTATTTGATTTGAGATTGTTTAAGTTCGATTAATTTGACGAAGTAATTATAAAAAGTTAATAGAAATATAATTATATATAATTTAATAAGAATTTACATAGGAATTTTTATATAATTTAACCTTTAGAAGTTTTACCTTTATAACTTTTAAATATTTAAAATATGGAAATTTAAGTAGAAAATTTAAGTAAAAAAACAAAATTATAAAGTTATATAACATTAATATTATATAATATATAATATAATATATAATATATATTATATAATATTAATATTATATAATATATAAAGTTATAAAACAAAATTAAATAGTTTTAACTTATTATTAACTTAGTCATTTATTTATTTTGAAAATAAAAATTTTTCGAAATCATTAATATTTTTTTTATATGGAACTATATGTTTTTTTATATATTAATCGATGCATTTTATTAATTTTATAAGAAAATATTCAAAAAATTATTTACAAAGGACAAGGAAAATAAATTGCATGAAATTGGAATTTAATACTATTAAATTAATCTTAATATTATTTTTTTTTTTAAATTAAAAATTAAAAATTTGAAACGATAGATAATTTCATTCAATATAACTAATATGTATTCTCATTTAATATGTATTCTCTATTAATATGTTTCAAATCAAATGATAATTTTTAATGACATATAAAAGTATAAATTAACATATAGTATTTATAAATGCTTCGTTTATAGCATTTTTTTTATCTTGAATTAATAGTGATAGTATTTCGTATTAAATATGTAAATTAATGGGTATTATATATGCAAATTATAGTACAAACATATCTAACTTCTTATGTTATTTAATCTTAATCTTAAATCTGAAAAATAGAAATTCAATTGTTGTTGTTGCATAATTAAATTATTTAATATCAATGGAATATTACAAACTTCAACTTTCCAATCTAATTCTGTTATATAATAATAACATTTTTAAAAATTTCATAAAATGTTAATTTATGTAGATTTTATGTTTCTTTAATGTCAATTTACTATATCATTAGTAAATTTTGCAAATGGATCTTAATCATTAATTTTTTAAAAATTATCAATAATTTTTAATTTTTTTAAATATTACAAATCATAATATTGCAAAATAAATTCTTTTTCTATTAGTATAAAAATATTTTATTTATCTAAAACATAAACTTACTATAATGTGTGTAATAAAGAATTTCACTATTAGAGTTTTCTTAAATCAGTTAATATTACTTAAAAAAAAAATGAAAAATATTAGAAATTTTTAATAATTTTATAATTACAAATTATAAATAACAAATTCACATTGATAAAAAAAGTTTCAAGTTTATTTAAATTCAAATTGTTTTAATTTGACAAGCCAACTAACAAGATTTAAAAAGGAAAAAAATATAAAAAATACCAGTCATCGTATCGATTCAATTAACACATTGTTGATTGATCAAGAGTAAACTCGTTTATTCATGCTCAAACGTTATTGATCAGTGTCAAGTTAACTCATATTTTTCTTGTTATTGAAAAAAATATGCTGTAGAAAAAACCATAGTAACAATCTATCTAAAGACTAAGATTTAATGTTTACAGAGGATAGAATAGAAGTCATGAATAAAGATATTTTAATTTTTTCAAAGAAAACTTCATATTAATATGTAACTAATGCAGAATACTCTATTATGCAATTATTTATATATATATATATATATATATTCATACAATTGTAAAGTACAATTGCATTTTTTTTTCCAAATAGAATTTTATTACTTCTTCAAACATTCTGAATCAATTATATCAATAGAAAATTGCATACGAATTTCATATTATTGCAAACGTAATTTAAAAAAAAAAAAATAGGATAGGATAAATAAAGTTATTAATTATTTATTTAAATTTATGTGTTTTAATATTCAATTATGGAAAAAATAATCGATTTTACGCATTCCATTTTGCATAAAATCATCATAATATACGACTATGATGATTAATCAACTTATTCCTATCGTTCGAGTTTTCATGATATCGCAATATTTTTATCTTTCCGGTTCATTGTTAAGAAATTATGCAAGATGACGATTGTTATAAAGAATTAAATTCGTTAAATATTTTTCTTCTTTGTATTATAATGAGCAGCGAATGATTCTCATATATTACTTAGTATCTTTGTATTATAATATTTATCAGATATTTCAATGCAATTTTACAATGTGGTCATAAAAAAAAAAACTTTGAATGTTATTTGATATGATACGAGGAAATCAATCTGTTATCCGTATTTTATTAAAACCTTGATAGTCCCGATTATCGAGTTTGCAACACGGTAATTCCAATGATGTTTTTATCGGAATGAACAATAAATGCGTAGAAAATTATATATAAGAGATTAGAACGCTTTTGGTTCACAGGAAATTTTATTGTTATTATTATTATTAATTCAAGGAATTAATAATTAATTGTAATTGTTTAGAAGTATATTCCACGATTTTACGGATTTTACTATGTGTTTAAGAATATTTGTATTTTTTAAATTTTTTTTATCTTTCCTTCAAGTTTATTTTCATTGTTGATTATCATGATTTTCAACATACATCATTATCACAAGAGTATATATTATGCTTATTTACATTCTTTTATTTTCTTCAACATTACGAGTTCTTTAAAAAAAAATTTTTTTCTCATAATGGTTTTACATTTACGATAATTAATCTTGAGAATGTAATTTCAACAAAATAAAAATATCTGATGTATAAAATACTTATAAATTATAAATTATAATTACAAGTATACAAGTCCAAAACGTCATTTCAATATATCCTTCAGTTTATTCATAGATAACTGACTAACAAATAAATTTGAACAGAATATATATGTACTCTTATTTGTTTTGGATTGCGTTCCAATATTTGATTACAGTAATATTTAAAACTCGTTTCTCACGAATATTTGGAAACTGAATGACTATAGTTTAATTTTATTTAATCACTTATGATTGCTCTAAGTTTTGTATAAATTAATTAAAATGAAGAAATTTCTAAATATTATATAAATATTTATTTTAATTTTCTCTAATATTCTTTTATAATACCAATTCAAATAAAATTGAATGACATTTTTCAATTCTTCGTAAATTAATTCGAAGAATTAATAATTAATTAAAATATTCCAGAATAGATAAAGAATTGAAATTAATTCTTATTATTCGTAAAGAATTTACATTTTATTTCTAGTAAACAATTCACGAATTAAGTTATGTTTTCCTATGTAAAATAATATTAAGTGGAAAATTGATTACGGAATGGATCATTTATTATTATTGAAACGTTTTCAAGAAATTTTCAGTTTATTAAAACTGCAAAAAATTAATTATTTTTTATTTTTCAATTATATATTTAAAATATATTTATAGATAATAGAAAATATTTTGAAATTTTAAATAAAAATAATCGTTGTATCATTTCAAAATTATATTTAAATTAAAGAATACTAAGCATACGTATGCGTGCCAATATTTCTCAAGAGATTGATTTCATTCACTTAAAATATTGCTACGATATAATAAACTCGTACATGAAATGAATCTTTGACATTTCTGTTACTGAATTATTGACAAAACATTTGTCTTTATATTTTCGACATACATATTGTCTATAATCTGTAAACTTGTAATTTATCAATTGATTAATGATATATAACAAATATTTGTAAGAATTGATCACTAATATCATTAATTGATTGAATTCTTCCCGAATATGATTCATTATTATTCATTTTTCTTTTTGATCATAAGTATTAATCAATAAATTAAATCAAATTTTATACCACTTATATCATCTGAATTAATATTTATTATTTAAATTAATTTACTATATAAACTTCTTTATATGCTCAAATATAATATAATTGAGATGTAAATAGATGTGTTATACATGAAAACATAATATTTGATGAAGATATGGCATAAATTAAACATTTCTGATAAAAAAAAATGTCTTTTTTTAAAATCAGTATAATCATATATTGCTTCGAAATCAAATTGAAATTATCAATGAATATTCAAAAAACTATCAATGATATACCAAAAAATGAGGTGAAAAAAATTATCTAAAAATCAAAAAGTATATTGATTTAAAGTATAGAAATAATTTATAGTATAGACAAAAAAAATACATAACTTCAAAATTTATTAATTTTAAGAATTTATGTTCTAATTTGTAATCTTAATTTGACCAATATGATTATTTCTTTTCTTATATAATGACTAGAATGACTTGATTTCTTGATTTAAAAAATCATGATAATCTTGAATTAATATTTCGAATAAATGTTTTAATAGTAATGTCAATATTTTGCAATTCAATCAAGCTGTCATATCTTAGAATATTTACGTCAGTTTTTCACAAGGTTCGTTTCATCCATCATATGTGAGATATTACATAATTTCCATTCTTATTTCGATTCAAGGCTGATACCTATTTGCTATACGCTCAATGTCTCAATTTCACGAAGACCTTTTGACAAATCACCATTCTGACCATAACCACAATCACAATCGTAGAACAGGAAATGTAGAATCCGGCTCATTTTACAGCGAATAAGATATCAGGGATATCCAGTTCAGATTAAATGTAAAAAAAAAAATAATAATAATAATGGCAATTAAATAATAATAAAAAATAATAAAAAATAATAAATTAATATATTGTTATCATTATGATTAAAAATATACAGAGAGTACTTATATTTTCCTCATAAATTTAATAAGTAATGTTAATCACATTTTTTTTTCAGTTCTTTTCAAATAGAATGGCAAATAAAATCGAGGTAAAAAATAATTTCCTGTATTTGACTTCAATTTTTATTTTTATTCTTACTATTATTGCAAGATATCGTTAAAATCATAATTTTAATTATTATTGTAATCTATACTTTACACCGAGATTGTAATATACATATTATTATGTGTAATTAATTGATTTATTATCGTTTAAATCATTTTATTAATTATAAGCTTCCACGTCTATTACTTTTTTTACTTTCATATATGATATATGATATCGTGCATATTTATAACCGTAACAATTGAATTGGTTGGTTAAGTTCTGCAGTATTATTTTATCTATTTAGTCTAATCAAATGTGATTATCTGCATTGCTTTAAATAAATTTAATAAGAGGAAATTTTTTGATTTTAATTCTTTTTATTCTTTTCCTGTTTTTATTTCGAAATAAGCTCTCTATATTTAAATATGTGTAACTATGTGTATAAAAAAGATTTAATTTTTAATTAAATGTAAATCTAATAAATTAATCAAATAATAGATATTTGTTTAATCAAAATCATTAAGATTATATTAAAATTAAAATATGTTATTATTATATTATATAGTCAATATCAAATATACGATTAATTTATAATAATGTTATATTTAGACAAAATTCATCAGAAAAATTATTGGCTACTTGCTGCAAATCAATATTCAGTGTCACAGTAAGATTATTTTTCTTTTCAATTACCTATGATAATTATTACAATGATCTAATTATGATTATATCGTTTTAAAAAAAATTCAGTTATTAGTATTTATAGTTGTCAGATATTTTTACAAAAAAGATTTATTGAAATTCATAAAAGTTGAAAATAACCTCAAAATAGGTTAAGATCACGATGATGAGCGACAGTTATTCAATTCCCGTTGCAAGGTTATGTTTTCTTCGCTGCTTTCGAAAGACATTTCGGACACATTCTCACCTCAATGGCGGATAACACGAAGTAAAATCTAGGTTAGGTTTGTGCATATATGTAACACCTAAATGTTCCAATTACCAAAATAACTTTGAGTTACGATGCAAAAATATGTTTTCTTCTTCAATATAGCATATTTCGCGTTTTTCATCCAATCATTTTTACGAGAGAAACATAATTTTCAGATTCATGATTCAACATCATGAAATAATTATAGATTTATAGTTGTTGATTTCAATTTAAATTTTCAATTGCAAATGTATTGATATTCAAATTATTTTCATACTTCTATCTAAAAATAACCGAGATATTCTTCAATATAAAAAGTTATTATTTTTTTCTATAATAACATTTTAATATTATATAAATTTTATTTTCATTTATTTTATATAATATTTTATTTATCACTTATTTTATATTATATTATATAAAATAAAAATATTGCATTGCTACGTTATTAGCCTTGAATGTATATAAGAATATTAATAAAAGAATTATAAAAAAATTAAAATAATATCTAGTTATTAATATTTATTTAAGTTAGTTATAAAATTAGTTTTTTAAAATCACACTCATTATCTTCTTAGAAATCTTAAGACATGTTTTATTATATATTATATACATAACTTCTAATTTTAACTTATATTCGTTTATATTTATATTCGTTTTACAGTACTTTATATAAAAATATTAAATGGTTTTCATTTTTATAGTTATTCTTTCAAGTTTTAAAATTATATAGTATAATGTATATATATATATTGAATGAGATAAAATTAGAAAAATTTATAATCTTTAATTTAAACAAAAAAGAAGAATGATACATTATATATAATCTATCAATTTTTAAAGTTTTTATTTCTTTTATATGTATGATATCTAAAATCGTGGTTATCGAAATCTTAGATATATAAAATAACGAATGTTGTAAATTCATCACTTTTATATCTTAACTATTAATATAGAAATTTTTTTCTTATTTATAGATAACAAAATGTTGTATGTGTTTGTGATTATAGAAATAAGATATCTTAAATAAATATCTAATTTCTTATTCTTCAATACTTGTATAATAGTTATTTAATTTTCTAACATTTTACTCATAACGACCATTCGAGTTATAATTGATGTAATTACGTAATGGAAAATTTTACCTAGTACCTTGACATTGAATCGGGTTAACTGATTTTTGCACTCGAATCTATTTTTATATTTTTCTCGTTTTATGTAACTTAAAAATTTTACTTAATTTTCTTCATAAGTCTTTTTTTTTTTTTTACAGATGAATATGATTATATAATTTGAATCAATATTATAATTTTTCAAAAAAATTCACATAAGATAATTTTTATTCATTTATAATTCACTTCTTATCGTAACAAGTTATGATTTCAAATTATGATTTTAAAAACTGATTGGAATAATATTTACTTGCGTATTTTTTTAAAAATATTATTGTAGTCGAGTAATTAGGATTAAATGTTAATTAAAAAATTTTAGTAGTTACAATCCGTAAATACTACAAAAAAAACCAGATAATAATTTAATGAACAGGCATTGAACTGAATTATAAATTTAATAAGTCAACTTATATTTATATTTTTTATTGTATTCGAAGTATGTATATACTTGGAACCAGTTCTGCATCGTTTCCCAATGCGGTTGTCGGTAGATCTTTATTTAGTCAATCTCGACGAAACGTGAATATGTTTCATCATACGTTCGAAGTATCACCATTGGCTTTTCGTTGTTTCTTTTTTATCGGTTTTGACCAAGTTAGAACAGTCGATTGGTTAAACAAGAGCTTGTTTCTCAATATTCTTGAACGATTATCTATATCAAGTTCCTGGAAATTTTTATGAGAGCTAACAAATGTCAACACAGCTGCACTTGTTTGCACTCTTTGAATGACAAGCTCAAAATATAAATTTGAAATTTGTACACGTTCTCTTCGATATAATATAATCAATTTAAATATCTCATTTCTTCTTAATCCTTTATAGATCAATATCAAATTGGAATTGATATATTTTCAATATTTTTCGGATTCGTTCTCGGGTATGAAACAATTTCTTGTATTAAAATTTTGTTTAGTAGTAGTATATAATTTGTTACGAAAATATGAAAATTTTGAATCATAAATAGTTTTAAAGAAAATCAAATAATAATGCAATGATAATGCTAAAGAGATTATATGCACGAACTATTCCTCATCAACTATTATATTAAGTGACATTTTCTTGTTATTCTTACTTATTTTAAATTATAAAAATTTTAACCAATACTAACTTTTTATACAATGATTTATATACTTAAGCTAATCGTAACTTATTTATTTATTGGAAAATGGAAAAATCGTATAAATTTTAATATCTTATTGATTTAACGATTCCACTTTATCATTTTCACTATATCTGTTCAGATAAGTGTCCAAATAAGGTCCGGGCTGCGGACGTTTTCATAAGCAGTACGTTGCACATACTATATCTAAAGCTGGATCCACACAACTGTTCGTGAACAATTCACGACAGTTTTTCAGTCTGGATACTCTGACGAATACCATTTGCAGACAATGAAATCTTTTTTGTTCGCGTATTATTCACTGTTAATTATTTACCTTAATGATATTTACATTTTAAATCTCATTATGATTATTTTCAGTAATTTTACACGAAAGACTTTCACTAGTGCTTGTACATATGTGTATTTCGCTTTGTTTCGGTCATTGTATCATTCTCTCTCTCTCTCTCTCTCTCTCTCAATTACAATTAATCTGTCTGTGCAATGAAAATCTATGATGTAGGGAAGACAAGAGTGGAAGAGTGACTCGAGGAACGCGCCAGTCAACTCTCGTGGCATGTTCTAATATTACTCGAAGTATACGTATAGTGTGAGTCAGAGATATAACCAAGAAAGACGTCGCCTGTAGAGAAATACTGGAATTCCTCGTATTCCTCTACTGTCTTCTAATATATTCTGTGATTTTCTATATATATAAATACTTTTATTCATATGGGAAATCAACAACTAAAAAAGAGATCCTAACTCGTTAAAATTTCTTTCTATATATTTTATTCTGTAAAAAAATAATAGATTGAGGAGAATTTTTACAATATCTGATTTTGCTCGATGGAATTTTATCATTTATCTTTCGTAATTCTTACATTACATGTACGGTTGATTATTTAAAATTTCTAAAGAATAGAGATTTGAAAATAATCGTTCCACATTACGAAAATCTGAAAATTTTTCAGTTTGAATTTTTTGACAAATTTACAAAGTTTGTCTTTAAAGAAGTAAAAGTTTAATAATGTTAATCGTGCCTTTCAATTATATCGTTTATCTCTAACTTGATTTTACTATAATTTTTTATCTCGATTCTACTTTTACTTAATTACATTTAACGTATCTTTCATAATTTATTTATCTCCTTCACGGCGAACCATTCTATTCATGTCTTAAACTTTCATCTTTTCATTACTCATTCGAGACGTCTTTCAGGATGTCCTCTTTAATTAATTCTCTTCCGATCAATAACAGACGTCATAGCAATTGTTATTAATACACAGTGAATATTTGGCTTAAAAAACATTTCCATTTAAATTTTCGTTTGTGTAACTATCTGAAAAAAATTCAATGCAAATGCAATGATAATAATTTCTATCACAACTTGCTAATTTCTAAAATATTCACGAATCATCTGATTTACATCTTTCTAATATTTAACACAATTACAAAATGTAAAAGAAAATAGTACAAAAAGTATTTATATATCGATCTTTTCATCTTGATAATTAATTAATTGATAACGTGGAAATTATAGCTATTTATTTATATTTCTTAAGTTTTATTTTATTTTCTTGACATTATATTATTATATGCTTGCATGTCATAATATTTGAATAATCTTGTTATATATAAATTTCTTTTCAATCTTTAATCAATCATATATTTATCTTAAATATGTCATGATACATATATTCTATTCATATAATAAAATAATTTAATTAATGTATATATGTAGAATATAAAATAAGAAAGAATTTAGGGATAAAAATCGAGAGGAGTTTTGAACAATTTTATTAAGTTACCATTTATTTATATTTTACTTATTTTTATTAACTTGATTTATTGGATGAATTATAAAATAATTCATCGATTAAATGAAAAACATTATATTATAAATTGTTTTACAATATAAATATAAATTTATGAATATTATGAAGATGGATATCAATAGTAAGTGAGTGTTAAAATATTAAAATATTAAATTTTAAAAATTAATATATATTTTTATAACGCATTATGTAATTATATAGAGATCACAGTCAATAAAAATAAATTTTTATCAGTATTGAAAGTATATTTATTATTTGTAAGGAATATAAAAGATTTTTGTAAGGAATATATAAATTTATTCTTAATTGGTTAATAAATAATGGATTTATAATCAATTTATTCGTTATATTTACTATTCTTAAATTGTATATATTTATTTCAATAATAAGTAAAATATATCTATAGATTAGACATAAATATTTTTATTGTAATGTAGATTTAAATTTATATTGACACTTATAATATATATTAATTAATCTGAATTATTGTATTTAGTATAATAAATTAAAATTAGAATCAATTTAATTATTATTCATTGCGTTCAATTTCTTAAGAGAAAAAAATTAATGAATAATATGATAATTATAAAAAAATAACAAATAGAAAAATAAGTTGAATCTATTTTTGAAATCTCTATCATCTCGTTAATCTTGTCATTATTTATTTCAATATTTACTTCATTATTTGACCAGATGATAATGCATGATATATAATAAATAAAATTAACTGAATTTGATGTATTTATGAATATATAATTATTAAATTTGAAAGGAATTTATCTTTATAAATACCATTTAATATTCAGTCAACGAATAATATTATGTTTATCAACTATATAAAAGTAAGATTGTTTCATAAAATCAATAATTATCTCATTTGTGGATTCTTATTTTCATATCTTTTTTTTTTATTATTATTATTAAAATCGGAAATTTTCGATGATACATATATATTATACTTTTAACAATACTAATACGATCATCAAGAAAAAGTTTATCGATATTGTTAATGTCTCGTGAAATCATGTTTCGTGAATACTTAAGAAATTAGCGAATAATAATCAGCAAGACACTCTGTTCGAATATTTACGTAGTAATAAAATGTACATATATAAGTACATATTCTATATCTATTTGTGTATTTTTCTTGCACAATCCCACAATGGTTCAACGATTTCAATATGTATTTTCTAAAGGGAATACATTTTAAATGCACTTATGAATGCACTTTATTAATGATTCTATCTGTATATTTGATTGTGAACTATCTTTTTTTTTTTTTTAATCATTTACATGAATTAATGAGAAATAAGAAATATGTTTGTCATCTTAAGATGTCGATTATGCACACTAAAAAAATTATTTACGGTCAAATAAAATTCTGAATATTTATTTCAATTTTAAAATATAAACATTTTCTTCATCATACTCATCATATAAAATGTACTGTGAGATGTTTATACTGTGCATTAATATTACATGCTGAATTATTATATTGCAAAAAGGAAAATTATATTTCAGTGTAACGACCTTTTCTTGTAAGTATTTATACGTTTATAATTGCATCGATCATATATTCTAAGAAATGAAAAAAAAAATGAAGAAGTAAAATTTACTTTATTCTAACATTCGTTAAACATTTCTAAAGAAAAAGAGAAAAGCAAAGAAATAAAATTCGATTTATCCTGTTGAACGTTCTTTAAACATTTTTTTAAGAATATGACGAATCTATTATCTTATTTACTTTGAATATATTTTGAATTATTTACTTTGAATATGGTAAGAATTCATATTCAACGAGTGTACTACTAATAGTATAAGAATATGATGAAGAATAATATAAAAATATAAGAATATAAATATGAAGAATTGTAAGAATATAATAAATCATTTCTAATACTGCGAAAACAATTATTTTATTTGTTTATTACTGAATTTAATTGATATTGAAACAATAATTATATCTTGAGTGAATGGATCCTCAACTTGATAAGAAATCTTTGAGTAATAAATTATTATTATAATAGTAAATTATGGATAAGAATTCTCATGGAATTTTCATATGAAATTTTTAATAAATAATAAGAATTTTTTTCAAAATAATGAAATGAATAAAAACTTTGGATAAATAGTGTATAAGATCTGTTCATTAATGATATTATTATTAATATTTAATGAGAGAATCATTATAATAATTCACGAAATAGATATGTGATAATTTAAAACTGCTTTTAAATATTTATGATTTTTATTGTTATACATATGTATTACGTAAAGTTATTAATAAGTTTCACGATATTGTTATAAAATACTGACTCGGTTAACGATTGTATCACGTTGAAACTTTATCACTTTTAATACTTTTTATAAATACTTTCTATAAATATTTTTCTTGAAAGCTGTATATAATCTTGTTTAGAAAGTAAATGCAATCTCATATAATATCGTTCTATATATGAAATGTATCTTTTTTCATAGTTTTCTTTCATAATTCAATATCCTAATTGTTTTCGTTTTTCTTTTAAAGATATTTCATATTTATTATTTTACTGCGAAACATATTTATAAAAATCTCGAAAAAAATAATTAATAAATAAAAAATTGTGCTAAAAAAAATTCTTTCCAATTTGTTTTAATTGTTATTTAAATATTCCAATACTTGTTGTAAATAAATGAATAAGGAAAAAAAGCTAAATACGTAATAATTCTCGTTTCTATGCTTCCAATATCAATGTTAACTAGTTTCACCAAAAGTGTTTTAAAATTATTCCAAGTTATTCCATATAAAAAAAACTTGCTTTCGCTATTATGTCAGAAACAAGTGTCATTTTACGCAATTCCCGCGCATGATGTTTCCTACGCTAAGAATTTGCATCCGCAGGAAGTTATACGTAATACTGACGTATACATGTGATACCTGTTGCACTTCAACGATTCGTTACACAACTAAGGATACTCGATCACGTAATTATAGTAGATATTTTTTTCTCTGCACCAGTGTGACGCATTGCAGTGTAACATTCAAAGAGTAATTCTTTCTAGTAATGACGTAAATCGCGTCTATTAACATGTTCTTAACTGTTGATCGAGTTTTTATTTTCTATGATACTAAAATATTAATAATATTATAGATAAAAATAATTTTTATCTATAATCTACTTTAAATAAAAATTATTGAAATTATTTTTAATACATAGTAATTAAAATTAATAGGGAGATGATTTATTTGATGGCATTGAAAAATGTATCAAAGATTAAAAAATATTTAGATAAGCGATTACATTTTGGCTTGTATATTATAGGCTTGTATGTTATAAACGCGATTGAAACTATATTCTTTGCACAAATCATTCTTAAGATGTGAAGATGACGTATTATCATCATTCACATTATCTGAAGAAGAGGATATAAGTACATATGCATGTAAAGAATATTGTTTACTAAGTTGAGCTTGCGAAACTCGATATTATGAAACATTGAAATGTCTAAGTTTTAATGTTAAGATTTATTGATAATAACATAATAAAGGTTAAAGAACTTTATTCGAGACGAATAAACTTATGCACTGAAATAAAATATCAAGATTTTCAATATTAATCAGTTTAAAAGGATATTTAAAATTCTAATTTAAAATTGATGTCCGGTAGGTTTTTTAAGGAGTTTTCAAGGTTATCAAATAAATTAGCATAACTCATTATAAATAATTTACCTTGTTAAAAAAAAAAAATAATAAATTATCAAGGTATGAAAGAAAAATTTATAAAAAATAAAAATAAAAAAAAAATTACTTTATATTATTTAAATTATACATAACATACTTATTTATATGATAAAAATAATTTCTTATAAAAAAGTTTCTTATAAGAAATATGCAAAAAAAACTATGTTAAAAGTATAATCTCGATCATAGTTGAAAGTTTAAAAATGTTTTTTAAATAACTTAAGAAATTCCATTGAATTATTTAAGATATCTTATTTTGTAATACGAATATATATATATTTTTTTAATATTTTGTAATATTATGTAGATTTATTTCAACGATAATTATTCAATTATCCATAAAAAATCAGATTTCCAACCAAAAACCAATCTATGTCAGTCAATTAGTACGGAAAATCGAATTTCTTCGTTCCAATGAACTCGGATGTTAAAGCCGATATAACAGAATGATCGGCGGGATAAATTTATATAAGTATGTGTGTACATCATAACTTGCATACATTCTAACTTAACCCCTGTTACATAACAGTCGGTAAGAGTTGATCAGGAAGA
Organism: Apis laboriosa; assembly: GCF_014066325.1. Lineage (NCBI taxonomy): Eukaryota > Metazoa > Arthropoda > Insecta > Hymenoptera > Apidae > Apis > Apis laboriosa. The sequence goes on from NW_025224195.1 coordinate 493,633, forward strand.
ACAATTAGAAAGTGTACACGAAGGTGTTCTGGCGCATGTACAAGTTTACGATCGTCGAGACTATTGCATAAATATCGATATGCAGGACCAACTTTCTCGCATTTTATACATATTCCTATCTTTAAAGTAACCACCTCTTTTTCAATCCTGCATATGGTAAAGAAGATCCCTCTCTTCCTCTTTCACTACTTGTTTTTCTTTCTCCTACTCTTTTACATCGTTGGCTAGAATCTTGCGATCACATACTTCAAGAAGTCTTGAACGAACAGTGACGATTTAAACAAGCTTCAGCAAGTGATTTTTTTCTTTTACAAAAATAACATAAATTTATTTCATTTCTAAAAATTAAATCAGTAGTTAATTATCTGTCGATTTATTTGTCGATTATCGATCGAGCATATATTATATAGTTTCGATTTTCTCACACACGATCCAATTTTATTATCAACTTCGGCGCATTACACACTGTATATCGTATTGTTATGCGTATTCAAAATGCTTCCTTGCTCGTGTTCGAACAACGATAAAATGCTATATTTCCAAAATATCAATATCGTTTCACGTTAAACAAGTACGCGAGTGTGTATATTATAATAAGCACCTATTTATATTCGAAAAAATATTATAATTTTTTATTTATTTTATCTTTCAATCAGTGTAAGTATTTATACAAAGATTTTAATATACGAATTATTTGAATTTTTTTTATGTTAATAATATATTAATCTATGAATCGTTATATTATAATTTATATGTTTATTATTAAAATATATAATTAAATAATTAAATAATTAAATTATTTTAAAATAATTGAGTAAATTTCATGTAAAAAGAATTGTATAACTTATGAATCACATGATTCTTGAGTTACGACAATCGATTCGTATCACTCGAATATATATAGCTGCTTGATCGAACGTATTAAAAAGCGTGAGCGGGAAACAAACTCGTTAATTGTGTCTGAGAAAAGGAGAACGACAAAATGGAATATGAGGTGAATGAAGATTATTTTACACGGGTGAGTTTCGTATATAATTTAATTCATTACCATAAACGATTTATTCAATGATGACATACTTTCTTATATATATATATATTTCATACTTGGCAACTGAAATTTCATACTTTCCAATTGAAAAATATAAACGTGATTTAAAAAAAAAATTATGAAATCTATTTATAAAATTTAATTTTAAATTTGACAACTTTTAATTGAACGTATAAGTTGATTAATAGTCGATTGTTTAAACGCAATATCAATCAAATTAAAACCATTTCCAATCAAAATCATTAATCAAAAGTAACTCATTTCTCTATTTTTGATCGATCAACATAATCGTTCTATCAAAAATTATTATAAACACAATTTAAGATATTATTATTAATTATGATTAAGTATAAATAAAAAAAGTTTATTCAAAAAAAAAAAAGTAATTGAATTAATAAAAAACTACAAATAATTGTTCTCATTAATTAATTTTATTTTTTTGAAGATTTTGTCTTTAAACTAATACTATTTGATTATTTTTGATAGTTATTTGAAAAAAGTGATATTTCTAAATTTTGTTTCTTTATAGAAATTTTTTTTTCGAATATAAAAGTTAAAAAAATCAAATTTTTAATTTTCAAATCTCTGTGTAATCGTTGATTTTAAAAATTGTAATTTAATGATCTTCTTTTTGTACATTATGTTAAATTATTTAGCAAGTTATCTCTCAGCGAAAACAAAATCATTTTTACGTAAAGAATCACGTAATCGAATTATAAAAAATATCTCTTATGTATTCGGATTATTTATGCAATATATAAGAAAAGTATATTCCAAAATATATCAAGTAAACTAGAATATGTATTCAACATATGTTTTTATATAATATAAAATATCGAGAAATAGTTTTAAGGAACTGGGAATATTTTATGAAAGCGGAAAATTTTATTTAACGGAAAACAGAAAGATTTGTGTATATAACGGATTACCAGCAGCTATGCTTTTAAATTTCTCCGCAATTATACACGCGTTCCTCAACATTACTTTTCCTGGTTGTTATGAAGTAAAATGAGTACCTTCAAATAATTGCACTTATTTACTTTCGCATGGGAAAGAAAGATATTAAAAAAATATATCAAAGAAAAATGCATATCTTTACAAACAAAATGTTCTATTAATTATTATTAATTTTTTGAAATTCTTAATATAAATTTAATGTTTTTTATCTTAATATCTTAATATGTTTACATTAATATATTTTATAATATTTTATAGTAAAAAATTAAATAAAATAAATTAAAAGATTATTTATTGAAAACATTTATAAAATATTTTAGAATTTTTTTAATATCAGTATAATAATTAACATTAGGACAGAAATTCTAATAACATTTTTCGTTTTTTTATAATTAATTTTAATTATAATTCTAATAATAATACAAAAGAATTTAAAATTATCTTCAATGATATTTTATGTTATTCATATTTAAATTTTATTTTTTAATAAACTCTTGTAAAAAATAGCATGAAATATATATCATATATAAAATTATCAATTAATTTCTATATCTCGTAAATTATATAAATGCATAAAATTATTTAGGATTATTAATTTTTTTTTTACGTGAAATTATATTTTATTTATTCACAAAAAAAGTAAAAGTTATGAAAAATTTTAAAATTTATTAGTAGATCCCTGTTTCAAATTTTTATAATTTTCAATAATAAATTTCGCATTTACGAATGATCAATCAATATATTTGCTGATCATTCAATCTGATCTTAAAATAGAATTCCTCATCCATTCAGCATTTATTGTCTATAAAAAAAAACTCTCTTGATTTGCATTATGTCATGCCATGCTCTTTGATTTCCTCTGTTTCTTGCAATTTCTTTTTTATTTGTTATGACATTATATATATTTATTTATGACTTATCTCGATTGAAAAAAATTAAAAAAAATTCATAATTTGCTTATTTTTTATAAAAAATTCATTTATTTTTATAATCGACGTGTTTGTTTGTTAATTTTATGATTCGAATTGATGGAATTTTTAGATCAATACACTGAAAAAAACACAGTAATGTTGAATAATTATGAATGTTATGTCTGAGACTACATTATCGAAATTAAATATTAATAAATATTACATTTCTTTATTTTTCACGAGATTTTAATAAAATTTTTGCGATACATCTTAAACGTACGACATATTAATTTATTGTAATACATCGGTTGGTTGAAAAATATTGTTTTAAACAATGGTACATAAATTTTAGATAATTTAATACCATGAATTTATAACATTCTTTTATATAACATGAATTTATAATACATATATATAACTTTCAAATATAATAATAATAATATTTGTATATAAATCTTGTGCGTTAAAATATTTCGTAAGAGATACGATTTCAATGAAGAAAAGCTAACCTAATTTCGTTGTATGTAAATATGTGTTTTAATATAGCAATCAAACGAGATATTATATTTATAATTGAATTAATTCAACTTTAGTAAAACTGGTTTTCTAAAAATTTTAAAAGAAAAAATAAAAAAGAGAAATGATTGAATATAGAAATGAAAAAAAAAAATATGCATAAGAAAAATAATACGTAAATTTATGAATATATTTTAAATATATATATGAAGAAATTATAGAAAATTGATATCACTGAAGTTGCAATCTATAATATGAATTATTCTGTCTTCATGATATCACGGGTCACGATAAAATTAACATTTTTTTTTCTTACGCACATACATTTCTAATTATAGTTAATAATAATGTCACGTTTTCATTATAAAATACAATAATATAATATTATATTTATTTTCCTATATATACAAGATTAAGATACTTCAAATTCATTTATTTAAAACTAAAAAAAATGATTCAATATTTACGTAATAATCAGATTATTATTATAATATTAGGTATTACGAAATATTCATTAATTATATAATATACTATAGTCGATATATATATATATTGGTAATAGTATAACCGACAAGCAAATTTTTTTACACAAATAAATAAAATATTATAATATAAATTATTTTATCATTTAATAAATCTGTATAATTATAATTATTATAACTATCATATTCATTCAACATCATTTTTTTTTAAATCAAGATGACAATTAAAAAATTTTATTCTGTGTTTTATTCTATGTTTTTACTTAATTGTACTATAATTTACCAAATGTAATATGTTACGCCATTTGCATTCTAATCAATGATGTGAAATCTTATTCTGTAATATCATATTATCAATGCAATTTACAATTATTCTATAATACTAACATAATTTTCCTCGGTCGAGAAGCGACAAAGTATAATAATCCAAGAAGCAATTATACTTGACGTAATTTTCTATTTTTTTTTTTTTTTTAATCGAAATTATGTAATTATTGCACTTTTTTCGTGAAAATTTTATCTTTATATGTGAAAAATCTTTTTCAATTAAAATTATAGAATATATAAAATTAGATTTTTAAGATAAAAAATTATTTTTATAATAAACATTCAAAATGATTTTTAAATAGATATATTATATGATTAAAAATATTTTTATAAAATGATTTTTTTATTCCACAATTTGAAATTAGAATTTGTAGGTAGATATATTTTTTTAAGATTAATTTCTTCTTAATTCTAAGTCAATATTTATATTTCAGTACAGTGCTAACTATAGTTAGCACAATTACCATCTAATCATATATTCTACAACATATAATTCATTCAATATAATCTCTCTTCAACTTTATTAGATATTCAAGATATTCTTTACCTTTCGTTTCTCAACAAATATATTATCTGTTTTTCTTCATAAAGAGAACAATCATAAAATATAAAGCAAAAGTTATAAAATCTAAGTACTTTGTAAGTGTACAGAATGTAATATTTTACGAGGTAAAGAATGGAAATATAGTAGGTAATAGGAATGTCCTCTATTTTCAATGCAGAAAACGTGCCACATCTGTAGTGTACTTAAAACATCTCTCAAAGAATAATAAAATAAAATCAAACTGAATACATAATGAATATATAATGAGCATATAGAAATTTAAAATAAACCTAACGTAAGTTCCATATTAAGATTCGACAAAGTCAAATAAAACTTGACTTTATAAAACTTTTCTCTTCTTCTATGTTCAAAATAATTTTATACATAATTATATTAATTAGAATAATAGAATTCTTTAGCAAACAAACGAAGTGAAAGTTCAATAAATTTTTCGCATAATCTTAAAAAAAAAAAATAATTATCATAAAGTTAATTTTATTTCAGTGATGTATGTTTTATATTATATTTATTTCTATATACCAATTTATTACAAATTAAAATACATGAATGATTAATTTATGTTTTAATGAAATTATGACATAATTTATAATACAAATATATCTATCTTCTATCATAAACGAATCTGTAATTTTCTTTGAGACCATAATTTCGTAATTATTTACAATATTAAATGTTCATTTTCTTCCATCCATTAAATGTTCGTTTTCTTTGACATTTAATAGCCTTTCTCATATGGTTCACCGTTAAGCGTACGTAGTTAAATCTTCACGAAAGAAACTGTTTCGATGCCTTTTGTTCTCATTACCTACTTTTCTTCCCGGAGCAGACCCAAAAAACGACGGGCAAGCCTACGAAAAAGAATATTGATCAATCGTGTAACGGAATGTTCCGTTTACATTTAATGTCCTGTGCGCATGCGTATACGCGCGAAGTTTCAAAAAGAAGATGATGGACCAAAAAGAAACGGAAAGAAAGAAAAAAAGTATGGAACAAGGAAAAAATTCACGAAAAGGAAATCGGCACAAAAAGGAGGACGAAGTGATAAAGAGCCAAGTGAATAAATAAGAGAGAAAAGTCAGTCTTGCCCTCTACTCCCTTCTCCTCCTCTTTTCAGTATATAACATCATTTTGTCCATTCACCGTTCCTGGTCGTGAGCCCAATGTCATCGATTATTCGTTTAACGGGATCTACACGTTCACGGTGGTGGTCGTCCAATCGCTAGTTAAGGGGGTTTTGGTCTTCGGTTGAAGAGTTCAGTTGAAGAGTACATTGTTACGTGTGAACATCGAAAAATACAAAGATCGGTCAATTCCAAGATTTGGTTTTTCGTAGTGCTCAGTTTTTACTCCTTTCGTAAATTTACACGTACATGTGACGCAAGAATCGTATTTCTTCGTGATATCTCTTTGTAAACTTTGTGTCATTAAAACTGCGCAATCACCACGTGGTCTAAGCAGACGATACTTGACATCTGAGTATATACTGTATGAAAGTTTGCATTGAATATAATATCTTGACTACTCGTCAACAGGTGTTTAATTTCTTTTTTGTCTTTCGCATTGAATTATTATAAATAAAAATTTTCAATCAATAATATCATATTTAATTTTATACTTGAAGACAGCACAAAGTATTTAAATCTTGATATATACTTTTATTACGAATATTTAATTAATACTATAAAATTTTGATTGTCTAACAGTGATTCTTAAAAATTTAAATTAAAGAATAGATCGTAAAAAGGGAATTGATTCAAATCGAGATTTGTCGAAAAAAGTGTGAAAATAAATACAAAAGAGATCGAAATAGAGTAAGAACAAAAGATAGAGAAACATAACTGGAAAGTTTAAGAAACAGATCTCGATGTGTGCTGTGTAACCACGTAAAGAGAGAAGCTGACGCATTTTGCATATTTATTATTCGTGAAGAAAGGATTTGCTGTTGGCAAACGCGATAATTCGTTCAAGTTCAGTCGTCAGCTTAAAATTCATATTTCGTTAGCAAATTATTGAAGTGACACGAGCATTATTAGCGATTAATTTTAAAAAAATACAACTCGTTTATCCAAAAACGAACTTTATTTTAACCGGTTCAACACGGGGTCTTTACTATCAAACGTAAGTTCATGAAAATTTAAAATGTAGATGTGTAAATTTGAAATGTAAATTTTAAAACGATGTTTAATGATAAAAAACAAAGGAAAAGAATTTTTTATTTTATTATTCAATGTAATTCAATGATAATTTCATCATTTTTCTAAAATATTTATTGCTATAATATTTTTGTAAAATGAGATATTTCGATATATAAATATTTATGGAGATGGTGTTTGTCATGCCAAATTGTGCCATTTAAACTAATTCAAAAATATATTTAATTATTCTTAATTTTTATAATTATATATGAATTTTTTGTTTTTTTTTTTAAGAAAAAAACAAAATAATTGTATTAATTTTATAATATTTCATGTGAAATATTTTAACATATACAATGTATATATTGTAATGTATCTGTTGCAGGAATTATTGGAACATCGAGAAAAGGATGAGGTAGTAAAATTAGTCAGTACAAAAAGTCATGGAACGACTCCATTAGTTATAGCTTGTCGTAATGGACATTATGACGTGGCTGAATATCTTATTGAAAAATGTGGAGCAAATGTTAATCAACCTGGTTTAGGTAAAATTATTCATTATCACATATTCTACGTATATCATTAGCTTTTGAATTGCAACTGCTAAGCAATCACATCAATAAAATCGAGAATATTCGCAAATTACATAGAAAGCCAATAAATCTCATACGTGAATTATAATATTTCAACTTAATTGAAGTATAATATTTCAAGCAATTTGGAGTAATGGAATAATCTAATGAATAGAAAGTCTAACTCGTGTAAAATATTTTTCAATATTTAAGATAAATTATACATTCAAATTATTTTTTCTGTTTTTTAATTTTTTCAACAGTGATGTTTGATGGCGAAATGATCGAATGTGCATCACCTTTGTGGTGTGCTGCAGCTGCTGGTCACTTGGCTTTAGTTAAATTACTAGTGAAGCATGGTGCACGAGTGAATTCAATCACTCAAACACATTCCACACCCCTACGAGCAGCTTGTTTCGATGGTCATTTCGATATTGTTAGATTTCTTGTGACTCACGGTGCAGGTACGAATTATCGAAATAGAAAAAAAATTGGAATATAATTATTTTAATATTAATAATATTTTATACAAGTATTTAATAAATAACCATTCACGATAATTTTTCATACCTATTGATTAATTATAATGTCAGTTTGTATATTTATTTAAATAATTGAAAATTGAATCAAATAATTTAAGTTTTCAAATTATTATAATATTAATTATATTATATATAATTATTATTTTAAATTAAAACAGATTTTATGCAATAATTTTTTTGCATATATAATACGTATAATGTTATAATATTTTATAATATAATACGTTATTTTTATTTATAAAGAGGTAATTAATATATAAATTATAATGCTATTTGATTATAGACATTGAGATGTCAAATCGTCACGGTCATACAAGTTTAATGATAGCCTGTTACAAAGGTCATATTAAAATTGTCAAGTTCCTACTTGCTTTAAAAGCAAACGTGAACCGAAAATCTAAAAAGGGTAATACGGCACTTCATGATTGCGCTGAAAGTGGATCCCTAGAAGTCGTCAAGGTACTCATCGAGCATGGTGCCCGAATGGGCGTGGACTCCTACGGGATGTCACCACTCCTTACGGCAGCAGTAACAGGTTAAAGCAGAATGTTCCACGCGCAACCCCGAAGGTTCCCTTAAGACGATTACAATTAATGCTTAACTGACATGAGTATTTCATTACATAAAGGAAGAAACACTCTAAAAATAATGCTGTTACGCACTGTCGACTAGTCGTCAAAGATTAGATCGTCAGCAACTAAGTTTAAGAGAACATATGAACTCTTATGTACGTGATTATGATTTCACATGCGTAAGAGATTATATGTTTTCTTGAAGCTAATAATCATCGAAGTAGTCATTGATAACTAGTCGATAGTGTATCATGGCATTTAATTATTATAAAATCTTTTCGATTTTACAGGCCATAAGCACATTGTCGAATATTTCATTAGTATACCAAACTTAGTAAGTAGAAAGGAACGTATAGATGCATTGGAATTATTAGGTGCCACATACGTAGATAAAAAGAGAGATATGATGGGGGCACTTGAATGTTGGAAACAAGCAATGGACGAGAGGTTTGTAAAAGTTTTATATATTTGTTCTTTATATATATAATTTTTATTTTATGATATCTATAGATTATAATTTAAATATTAAATACTTATTAAATATTTATCAATATTGTATTTTAGATATCGAGGTGATCCAGTAATACCGAAACCACCACCATCACCCGTTGTAGCTGCTTACGACTTCGCACGAGAAATTACTGACCCTGATGCTCTAAATGGATTATTAAATGACCCAGATGAAATGCGAATGCAAGCACTTGTAATTAGAGAACGAATATTAGGACCAGCTCATCCCGATACTAGTTACTATATTCGCTACAGAGGAGCAGTATATGCAGATGGTGGAATGTTCAATCGTTGTATAGAACTTTGGAATTATGCTTTGGACATGCAGCAGAGTATGCTGGAACCACTCGATCCAATGACTCAAAGTTCACTCTTTAGTTTTACCGAACTTTTTAGCTTTATGATAGGTAGACAAATAAATACAGGGCGAAGAGTGCCGCCCGTTCAAAGAGAAGAACTTCTTAGAGTGTTTAAGAAAGCTGTACGTTTTAAAAATAAATTATATATAAAACTTTATTATTTTTGCAAATATAATATTGTATATCTTATATTACAATATATTATTTTTAATATTGTTTTAGGTATTGGAAGTGAAATTGGGAAAACAAATGATGGATAAAGGACCAACTCGTGGACGTGATATTGTGTATTTAGATAAAGTTCTTTTAACTACTTTACATCTAGCAAGTTTATTGACTCATGAAATGCCAGAAAAAGATAGTGCAGAATATACTGCATTACATCAAGCGCTCTATGAATTAGTTCGAATAAATGCCAAAGATAGAAATGTAAGTTAATGATTTTATATTTAAAAATATATTACATATGTAATAAATTTCCAAATAAATTAATTTTTTTTATATTTTTCTGTAGGGTGGAAATGTACTACATTTAGTATTTCGTGAAAGGCATATTGTACTTGGGGCTGGTCCAAAATCTCCAACTTATAGGTTCCCTTCACCAAATTTAATAAAAGCTCTTATAAGAGTTGGAGCTGATGTTACAGCAACAGACATGACCGACAATACAGTATTACATCTTGCTGCCTATCATTATCCGTCACTTGATCTTTTTACTATTCTTCTTGATGCTGGTGCTCATATCGATGCTGTTAATAAATCTGGTGATACATTTGAAAAGTTGACATGGCGTAAACGCCCTTATGACGCAGTATATCTTGTTAAATACACTACACTTGCCTGTTTAGCAGCCAGAGTAGTTAGAAAAACATATGACATTTCATTTGTTCCAAAAAATCTTCAAGATTTCGTTCTAATGCACTAGTGTTATTATATAACAGGCTGTCATTTAGGATGCCACGAGAGATATTTGTTATCTAAATGATAAGAAAAATCGACGATAAAAGTTTTATATCTTTCGAAAGTGCAAAATTAGTGTTAGAACATTTTCGAATACGAGAAAGTATCAAATCTATCTTCAAAAGAAAATTGTTATATATATATAATATCACGATAAATCGATACATATAATGTATGCTGTCAGTACCATTTTGTTAAATCTGGGTTTTAAATATTTCAATATGAAATTATTTTGATGGCTCAAATATTGTTCTTAATGCTAAGAAGAAATTATAATTTAAATAATATTGAAATTTAAATTAATTCAAAAATATTTTTGAATTATTAATCATTAATGTGGATATTAATTAAACAAAATATTTGATATTAACTGATGGTTTATTATGATTTAAAAATATCAATTAATATGATTTTATTATTTGGCTGACAGCTTTTCCCTTATACATAAACCCCATTACAAGCCATAATATACATGTTGCGTTGATAACATTTAATTATAACTTGAATATATTAAATTGAAAAATTGTATAATCATAGAAATTATTTTTATTCTCATTGTTATATAAAAAAATAAAAACAGAAATAAGATTCTGTAATACACTTTTTGATATAGCATAGATTAACTTAAAAATAAATTATATACTTTTATATTAGAAAGATAAGGAAAAGCGAAGTTATAAGTTAAAATTTTTCAGTTATAAAATTTTTATTTTACATACAAATGTAAATGTTTTTATTTTACTAGACATTATTAAAATGTATTTGAAATTTATTACTTAAAACAATTTGCTAATAGAAACATTTAAAATTACATTCATATTATATTAATTTATAATCTTTAAGGTTACCTTTATTTAAAATGTGATAAATATACATATACATAATAAATATTATATAGATTATATATAAGAATTAAATATGCGAGGTGTGTTCTAGTAAGGTGCTTTTTTTGAAAATAAACAAATACACTTGACACTAAGTAGCACGACTGTAACAATTTCCTCACAATAATGCATCTAGAATTTATAATTTTATTAAGATCTTGATGTAATTTTTGTACTTTTGGAACACCTTTCTGTTTTAGTAATTACATTCACGCACTTTTTATTCTTACACAGACACTGCAATTCTCTACAAAAAAAGTATCTTACATTCAAAGTCACCCAATTAACTGTTTTATAATATGAAGACTGTGGAAATACAGGTGTGATTAATAATATATTGAGATTTGCTCATTTATTTTTATTTAATAATATTCCAATGGATTTTCATCCTACAAAACTTACCGCTCAATTACCTTTCACTTGGATGATAGCTTTCCTGGAAGAACAACACATTCATAAAAATCTGTTGTACAAATCCTGTAACTTACCCAACTTTCCTGTAAGGTGTTAGCCGCAATTTAAAAATGATTAATATACTCAAAATATATTTAGTCTGATCCTCCATAATAAAATTTTATTTTCAGGCACATATTCAAACAATTTCGACAATGAACGTTTAAACGATATCAAAGAGGAGATACTATATCCCTATTTTCCCATATTTGTCGAAACATGTAACATCCTTCTTCCAAAATATCTCATAGAATAATAAAACACAACTGATCAATCACTTACGATGGAAATAATACAACAAACCATTGCACACGATCTCATGCGTTATAAAGTAAAACCCTATCTGACTTCAATGACATTATAAGAAAAAAAAGACCACATCCTTCAAATGTTAAGAAACAAATTTGGCAACCACACAGCGGAGATCGACGATGGTTATTAAAAAATTCCATACGCATAGTGATTTGAACACACATAAAATATTTAATTGGCAATTACGGCAAAGACTAGAGCATAATATATTTACCACCACTTACCATACGAATTATAGTATCAAGTTATGAAAGTAATTGTTTCTTACTTTATATAAATTCACTTAAAATATAGATTTTTGCAATCATTTAAACTATTTTTTAATAAATAATATGGAAGATACGGTCTCGATACTACAATAAAATAAGAATCAACCACAATGTTAAAGATGAAATGCTACATTACCAAAGTTTTAACTTTTTCAAAACCTGTAAAATCCACTACTTCAATATAGCAAAAATTGTTAATACTTATAAGAAGAATACTATATATAACTTAATAATTCGAATATTACTTTAATGATGCATTCCATTGGACATTGATGAAAGAACAAATATTTGATCAATTTCAAGCAAATTATTCCTTCTTGAAATATATTCATTATAGAGGAATAGAAAACCACAATCACCTGAAAAATATCTCACCTGCGATGTAAACAAATATTTATCTCACAAATTGTGAAGCTTACAGATTTCAAAAGTAAGCATGGAGTACTACTATGTAGAGGTACAATTATAAAATTTTTAAGCAGAAATTTTTGCTTAAGTGCAATACATTTGAAAAAAGTTATTCAGGTAAATGTATTGCACACATAAAAGTAGCAGAAACGATATCCTCTATGCCAATGCATATCCAGTTTAAACCTGCTTAAAGTATAAAGAATCACAACAACACAGAAATAAAACACAACGACGAGCATATTTTTTGTAGTCAAAACGGATTTGGATTTTATTCAATCACTGTCATGATGTCGTGGTTATACAAGAGTGTTATACAATGCGCAGAATGTTCCTCGAGATCTACATGGCGAGAGGAAATATGTTTACCAAAGAATATATTTATAAAATTAGTTGAAAAGAGCTGTTACTCGATTTCTTAAAATCCGAAAGATATTAAAAATTGTTTCTTAGACAAAGATATTTTGTATTTTTTGGTAAACATATTATTGTTGCACAATAAGTAAGACAAATTCTGCAATATATAAGACAAATCATCCAATATTTGTTCACTGAAGTCTCGAAACGAGTGAACTGAAAGGGATCTTCCTAATGACAACTAAAATTTTGTATGCTCAACTACAATTGAATCTCCAAGTTACTAGAACGATATGACGCGACGTGAATAAAAGATCAAATCGCAGAACTACAATGAAAACAATATAGTCCCCTGTTGAGCCATGATGTATCTTGCTATGTATTGGATACAAGAATAAAGTGCGACGATACCACAGACAAATCGACACACGTCCACGATCTGTGTAGGATTGTGCATGAAAGTATCTATCATACATAGATAAACTTTAACTTGTAAAATCCGTAACAGCTATATCGCGTTAATATTTATGCTTGAAAGATTAATCTGTCCCTGCTCGATAAACCACTCCGCGAACGACCAAAGCGTCATGTTCAATCGGAATGTGGGAAAATCGATTGATCTCTCATCGTGAAAACTAAGAAATAAACTTACAAGTTACATTTGATAATTACTGTAAATAGCATAAACCTATATACTGAAAAACCTATAGATTACGTAGAACATTATGAACCTAAATCTAACAACTAAACTATGTATCGATCACTCGAAAAAATTAATTTAAGAGTGAACAATTAGTAGACTTCCACTGTAAAAAGGAACGATAATCTGGTAAAAGAATTTCGAATGAAATAGTCGTAGCAAGGAAGGGTGATCATCGGCAGCCAATAAGTGTTTCAACGTTGAAGTAGCCATAAAACACAACTGTTGATCTTCCAACGACAGATACTTCTCACCCACTGTCCTAAGTTCTGCCACACTACTAGGATGAATTTCAAGTATTGTCATCAGGAGTGGAACAATCCTGCAGACGACATACGAACACCCAGTCTCCTCTCGCTGCATCAATAAGTTATGGTTAAGCGTCAAATTCTGCAGAAGTTCTCTATTAATGTTACCTTGAGTTTCCAGTTTTTAGTAAAGGCGAACATCGATCGTTCTGCCATCGATACGTGACCGATTCATCATAGCTATATATAAAAATCGTTAAGAAAAATCTTTGCAAATATTAAATTAAAATTTAATGTAAAAATGATCTGTATTATATGTTTTTAATTTTATGATTAAACCTTAAAAAGGATACACACAGCGCGTTCAGCATCCCATTCAGATGCGAATCGTACCATGCCCATATCAGTACCCCGCATTTCAGCAAATTTGACCTCTCCAACGTCTTGGAATTTATCGCGCAACATTTGCCATGTTGTATTTGGAGGAAGCTATTACAATTATTATGTATTAAAAAATCATAAAAATTAATTTTCATATATAAATTTTCATTCAAATTTTTCATTCAAAAAGTGCATACATTTCCTATAAGAATAGTATCCGACATTGGCCGTGAACCATTTGTATTTTGTCTGTTGCCACCTCCACCTTGTCCCTGATTTCCAGCGAAACCACCACCTCCACCAGGAACACGATCGTTGTCTCCTCTGTTGAATCCACCATCAAAATCTCTGCCCCCACCGAAGTTAGAACCACCAAAAGCATTGTTTCCACCGAAGCCTACATCATTGTCCATTTTAGATAAGCCTCGCGGCGCAAATGAATTGTTGCTTTGTCCACCAGCTAAAGAGGCTTGTAAATTAGACAAACCTCCAACTCCTCCGCCGAAGTTATTTAGATTAGAAGCCAATTCATTTGTTAATGACGAATTTAGCAAAGAACTCGTGGTCAGGTTAGCACTCAAACCTCCAGCAAGACTTGCTTGAAGAGCTGCTGCATTTGTATTTGTCAACGCAGATGCTATAATAAATATATAAATATATTTTCGTTAGCATCATAATTATCTTATTTTGTTATATATATTACATTTATAATAAAACCTACTTACCTAACTGTGCTGGTACAACATTATTTAAACCAGCCCCAAAAGCACCAGCAGCTAATACAGGAGCAGAAATAGGATTCACAACGGGTGGATTATTTGCTTGTACATTAGGAATGTTTCTAGCTACATCCATTAGTCTATTACCACCAGCTCCAAGTCCCATTCCAATTCCTTTTAAACCTATTTTAAATATAATTATTATATATATTAATTTGTATGCCTATATAAGAAAGTAGGATTTTTTAGATCATAAAGATATACCTTCTGGTAATTTTGGTGGCATATCTGGTTCATTTGCTCTATCAAGTCTTACAGTCATACGTCTGTCATAAAGTTGTTGATTGTGCAGCATTGATATAGCTTGCACAGATTCTACTGGATGATCATATTCTACCACACCAAATCCTCGTGATTTACCATCTTTATCTTTTCCTAATTCAACATGTAGTACTTTACCAGCTAATTTAAATACTTCCAATAATTTCTTTTCATCCACTTTGTAATCAAGCTAAATATATAAGGTAGAATACTTAAATTTTTTATCATTATTTAGAGTTATTAAAGTTTAAAAAATACAGCTTGTATAAAAAAATACTTACATTTGCTACAAATACTCTAGTAACTAAAGGTCCATTAATACCTAAAGATTCTAAAAATTGAGTACTTAGACCATAGGTATTTCCAAATTTACTATCACCACCACCGCCGCCGCCGCCACCACCTCCACCACCACCACCACCACCACCAGCAGGAGCATTCATATTCTGACGCCCTCCACCTTGTGGTCTTGGTGGATCTCTAAATCTATCATCACGAACCCTTTCATTGTTACGAGCTGTTGCCAAGCGACCATATTTATCTCGTTCAACATCAAAATCCTAAAATAAATAAATATTGTAAAATATATTCCTAACACAAAATATGATAATAATTTATGATAATAATAGGATATAAGGAAGTTGAGAAAATAACAATATACTAACTACCTCTTTGACGACCAGCTTTCTTCCTTTGATATCATATCGGTGCATTTTTTCTACAGCAATTTTTACTGAATCTGAATCTTCAAACTCAACAATACCACAACCTCTTGGTTTATCATTTTCATCAGTAAAAAGTTCTACATGAGCAACTTTTCCAACTTCTGTGCGGAATAAGTCCTTTAGATCTTGCCAACGGAAATCATAGGGAATGTTTGATACATAGATTCGTCGATCTGAAGCTTTTCGACCACCACGATCGTTTCGTTCCCTACTACGATCACGACTTGTAGAATTTATACGATTTTGTCGATCTTGTCTTCTATTACGATCACGTTCTCTACTTCGGTCCCTTTCATCATTATTCTGCACTTGACCCCTAATGTTTAATATGATTATGTAGAATAATATGTATAAAAAAAATTTTTATAGTTTTTTATTAATATATGAATAGATTTTACTCGAATAGAGTTTTTTATTTATGATTTACATAAACTTTAGTTAAAAATATGCAATCAAAATAATACTTTTTCAAAAATTTTATGCTACTGTTATACGGAAAATGTATTAGCGTCGGTTTAATTGAACATGATTCTTCGTGCCGACAAGGAACTTGAAGATAAATTATTATAAATACAGATTTTATACTTACTCCTCTTGTTTAATCATCCTTGAGAATTCTTTCACTGAATGAACTAAATCAATCAAGGAACTTATATTAAAGTTCGAAATTAAAAAGAGTAAAAGATACCGAGCATGCAAACATACGCGACACGAAGCGTCTTATAAAATGGCCGATCAAGGAAATGCTAAACCACACCGGAAACTACTGTATTCAAAAATAGGTATTTATTTAAAAAGAATCATACAAAATTCAAAAATTCAGTTAAAACATTTCGATAATTATTACATTGTTATATTACAATTATAAATTATTTTTGTTATATTTAAATAAAATCTTTTTATATGTTCTATAGAGTTATATTATAATCTTAAAAATGATTTGATTAAAAATATTCAGATTCAAATTATTGGATTCGGAAAAATTAAAATTCAATTTTGTAACCAATCAAAGTTTTCCTGATCAAACTCGATACTTAAATTTTTTTTCAAATATAAAAATATTACAAAAATATTGAAAAAATTTCTTAATATTTTTATTTTATTAATTTATTTTAGAGAATAATAATAAAAATTTAAAAAACAATGATATTATTATAAAAAAATTTTTTTCATTCGTCATTATTTTATAAATCAAAATGTCGGTACATATGGAGTCACTCGTCATATCCTATATATCATCAATTATATTTCCTCGCAAAATAGAATAATCTCTATCTTACAAAATTTTGTATTCCATGTTTTATATTCTGTATTAATCATATAAAAAATTAGAAGTTCAATTATAAATTAGATATAAAATAGAACTATCATCTATTATATTTTCATATAATATAGTTTAGATTGTGACATGAAAATGCATTGAATGATAAATATATAAGATGGTATGTCTATTTGATTATCTTGTCTGTGACTAGTAGTATGTAGTTTTCGAATTATATGACAGAAAAATACATTGGATGATAGATCTATTGAATATTTAATCTGTGGTTTCGTTTCTGTATAGCAGAAGACATTGTTTCGCGGGAACCAATCACAAGTGCGATTCATTCCTCGTTTTGGTGTTGGTTCGACGTGCGCACTACTTTGGGTGGTGGAAGTTCGTGTTTTTATTGTAAAATTTACAGTGAGAATGGCAGCGCAGTGGATACGAAATGCAGTAAGTAACACCTGTCAATCAAGAAATCTCAGAAACAAGCATGTTGTAAATGTAATTTTACCTCTTCCCAGATGACAAGGTTAGAATTCTTCATAGATTGGTTATATATCTTTCTGCTGAGTTCTAATGTATTAGTAATGATATTATCTATCCATATATCATTTATCTTTTTTTCTTGTCTTTCTTTAACATTATATTATTTTTCTAATATCACCTTTATATTATGTTTTTTTATTAAGTATAATATTATTTTGTGCACATTTTTATGAATAACTATTAATATCGATATTTGATTAACAGGTTCCAAAAATTGGCTGCGTCCGTTTTTACAGTAGTAAAGTTCATAAATGTACACTTATTCCCGGAGATGGCATCGGGCCTGAAATTTCTATTGCTGTTCAAAAAATTTTTGATGCTGCTAAGGTAAACTGGTTTTTACATATAATTTTGTAAGTTAATAATTTTTGTTATGCACGATATTTTTATGTAATATGCATGTTCTATAGAAATAGAATAGAAATGTTGAATAGAAATGTTCATAGCATGTTCAGTATTTCTGTTATATTTTTATATAGTGTAAGAGTATTGTGTATTTGTTTGTATTTTTGCATTATTTGTTTGAACCTTACAAGGTGACCCCATGTGTCCTACTACTAACCTTAAGGAGTTTATTTTAATCTTACTCTTATACAGGTTGATCCAATTGTAGGCTAATTCAGTCTGCTCTTATTGTAGTTAAGGTATGTTTTTTATTTTATATATTTTTTTTTATAAATATGTAATGTATATTATGTGTAAACTTTAATTAAATACATCAAATTATTAAATTATTTTTATGTTTAATGATAATGTATAAAATAGTGTTAATATTAAAAAAAGCAACAATGCATTATTTCTCAGCATGAATGAAAAAATTTTAATAGTATCATTCATATATCATGTATTGCATAACACTGTTACTCAACTTTTAGTATTTATATGTACATTAATATATGTGTCTATGTATTTTTTGATATAATAATAATAATGAAAATGAATGTATTTAATATTAAATAAGATTTTATTAAAATATTTTCTATTTCTTATAATATGCAAGTATAATATAAGTATAAATATATAATATTTATAATTTTTATATTATCTTTAACATTAGGTACCAATAGAATGGGAATCTGTTGATGTAACACCAGTAAAAGGTCCAGATGGAAAATTTGGTATTCCACAAGCTGCCATTGATTCAGTTAATAGAAATAAAATTGGTTTGAAAGGACCATTAATGACACCAGTAGGAAAAGGACACAGATCTTTAAATCTTGCACTAAGAAAGTAGGTTTACTTTTTATCTTTGTATAATTAAGAATTCTTCTTTAATTATACATAATTTCTTATTCACATATTTTCTTATTCTTAAGATATCTATCTTAATTTATTTAAATTATATAATCATGAATATTATTGTAAACGTATCATTATTTAAATTAATTTAGATTACTTTGTACAAAGATTTAAGAAGTATTAAAATATTCACTTATTTTATATTATACAATGAATAATTTTTTTTTTTAGAGAATTTAATTTATATGCTAATGTTCGACCATGTCGTTCCTTAGAAGGTTACAAGACATTATATGACAATGTTGATGTTGTTACTATTAGAGAAAATACAGAGGGAGAATACTCTGGTATAGAACATGAAATTGTAGAAGGAGTTGTACAGTCAATTAAATTAATTACAGAGGAAGCTTCCAGTCGGGTAGCAGAATTTGCTTTTCAATATGCTCAAGATAATAATAGAAAAAAGGTTAATAATTTATTTATTTAAAAATAAGATTAAGTTATCTTATATAACTATTAATATATTTTATAGGTGACAGCTGTACACAAAGCAAATATAATGAGAATGTCAGATGGTTTATTTTTAAGATGCTGTAGAGAAGCTGCACAAAAATTTCAATCTATTAAATTTGAAGAAAGATATTTGGATACAGTGTGTTTAAATATGGTTCAAGATCCCAGTCAATATGATGTACTTGTAATGCCTAACTTATATGGTGATATCTTATCTGACATGTGTGCTGGACTTGTTGGAGGACTTGGACTTACACCAAGTGGAAATATTGGTTTGAATGGTGCACTGTTTGAATCTGTATGTTTTTAAAAAATTTTTTTATAAATATTTTTGCAAATGCAATAGTGTGTGATTTAATAATAATTTTATTTTAAAATAGGTGCACGGAACTGCTCCAGATATAGCAGGCCAAGATAAAGCAAATCCTACAGCATTATTACTTTCTGCTGTAATGATGCTTAAATATATGGGATTAAATAAACACGCAAAAATTATAGAAACTTGTGCTTATGAAACTATTAAAGAAGGTAAACATTTAACAGGAGATCTTGGTGGATCTGCAAAATGTAGCGAATATACTGATGAAATTTGCAAAAAAGTTTTAACATTAGCAAAATAGATGATGCAAAATTTATTGGGTATAAACTGCCAAATACTCGTAGAAATAACACATGTGAAGTAAAACGTTTTTAAACATGTTTATAATTATTATTTTCAAAATTAACTTCAATGGACTTCTTGGAAATATCTGCAATTTATTCAATTAAATTGCAGAGATTTTCAGAATGGATAAAAAATATTTTATTATTCATCTATTTACATTCATTTAGATAATTTTTTGTTGAGTACTTGAATTAGATTAATGTAAAATTTAAATTTATCTCCGTGGATTTATTAATGTGTAATAGCATTTAATATGATTTTATTGCCACGGAATACACGCAGTTTAGTCGCGTGTATTGACTGAATACATATACATGTATGTTTGTCATACTATTTTATTGTAAAAGGAGGATTCTAATAGAATCTGTAAAAAAATAGGCATGTAAATTAATTTAGATACAATGTATAATACTTTTAAATAAAGTTGTTAATGATGCGTGCCTCGCGGAAGAATTTAAAAAAAACAATTGCGCAGTATTACACATAAATAAAATATTATAAATTCTAATTATATTTTATTATTTAACCCAAAACTTTTTTAAAAAATCATTATAAATATAATATATTAGAATCAATAAAAATTTTTATGAAATTGTGGTTTATATATAGTTACGTAATTCCATCTAATTTTTAGCATACAAGTACTTGTGTATTTTTACTATTAATATAATTTTCTGAACACTGCAAGTTTTTCATTTCAAAATATTTGCATATTAGTTCATTTACAATATTTCTCAAACAAGTATTTATAAATATAAAATTGCTGCTGCTTTTTTCTTATAAACTATAAATGGAATAAATTTAACAACAAATTTTATTTATTCGTGGCACCATCTCGTGAATGGATACTGGAAGCTCCAACTTATTAATAGAAAAACAGAATATGCAAGGAGGTATTCGTGATAGAAAAGAAGAATATTGCTCGAGAAGGATAGAGAAAACATGCCACTAATTTCGATTATGCGGTTCCTGATATCTTCTACTATATACGAAATATAACATTGAAAATTAATTACTACTTTTTTTATTAAAGATTATTGCATTTTAGAAGCTCGTTTTTCAAAGCTAGAATTTCAAACAATTTTTTCATATATATTTTGTTGAGAAATTCTTTTCAATTAATTATTTATTAATAATTATCATAAAGAATGTCTCAATTGTAAAGAGAATATATAGAGACATAGAGAATAATTCGAGATGAGATATTACATAAAATTTTTCTATTTTTTAATATAAAAATAAAAACTGTTTACGATACATAGTGTATATTTATCTATACATATGTTTTAATAATTAAAAAAACTATCTCTAACTCTAATTATTATCCATATAAATATGAAAGTAATATGAGAATTTCTTAATTTCTATTTATTATATTACATTACATTCTTATATTCTAAGGAAGGAATTAATTGTAAAAATATAATTCTTGCGATATCAATATTACAAAGTTTTACTCTTTGTGATGTTATGTTGTAGTTTTCATTCTCAACCACTTTATAACTTTCCCCTTTCTCCTACCCTTTTCTCTATAGTACAGTATGCTTCTAAGGAAAACTCTCAAGTATGAGAAAAGTTGTCGGCTATATTTCATGGTCGGCGAAGGAAGAGAAAGGAATGGGGAAAGATCCGGTGTCATCTTCGCTGCTCGTTAATACTTTCCGTGATTTATCGAGATTCCCCGAGTGAGTAATGACCGACTTCTAGTAAATTTTTAATATTAAATTTTCTATTCAACTATGATATATATATATATATATATATATATATATATATATATATATATAGAATGACGAAAATTTTTCTTAGTATATATGTATATAATTAGTATATACATATATTAACTATTTTTTGTTTTATCCTTTTTAAAGTTATAGCTACAAAAATATGACCAATTGAAGAAATATAATTGAAACTTAGAAATCAGATAAATTTACACGTTAAAAGAAGAAATTAACCGTTTCTCCGAGTTGATCTCCTTTCGGTCTAATCGAAATTTATTCGAAACGACCGAAACAAGCGATCTCTAAGCGATCGTTTAACAACGTTTGACGATCTATAAGCGGCAAGTGCAAGGTGCACTGATCGTGATTGTGGCGAAGGGCTGGTTACACAAAAGGTGGAACACTCGAGGTCGAAGTGCGGAAAGCGAGGCATGCATATTCAAACGCGGGAGGCGCAGACGTAGTCATAGGAATAATAAAAATTCGAGGGTTGAAATTATTTAGATTTATGCCCGCTCTCTTGTTCCGGTGCCGGGCGGTGACGAGAAGCGATTCGATTCCGGGGAACAAATTTCATGCATTATTCAGGACTCGCCGCAATGCACCCCAGTCAATGGAACCGATCCTTTGGAAAAAGTCGTTTTTAATCTCTCGTCGCGTTCCAATAATGCACATGCACCGCCCGCTCACCTCTTCCCCCCTCCCCCTCTACATTCGATCCCCCGCTGCCCCCGTTCCGCTTTCACCCCTTTACCCCGAGTGAAAGCCGTGTTTTCTGCCTTTAAACCGAACGACAGTTCGAACCCGAACAATAAATCGGGGAGGGGGATCTATCGGTATCTATCCCCTGTGAATGTGCTCCACGTACTCTCAGTTTAGAGTTCCGCAATTTATTTTCCACCTCGGTGTTCATAATCGTTGGATCCGATCGTTTCAGGGAACCAAACCGTCAAACCGAAATGCAAAAGCTGCTGACGGAGCAGCTAGAGATTTTCTGCTTAATATTCACCCTTTCTCTTTCTTCCTTTCATCCTTTCTCTCTTTCTCTCTTTCTATATGTATGTTAATGTTGGAGCGCAAGTGTCGCACGAAATGTTTCCACGCCATGGCTTATCTCTTGTTATTGAAGAGATTCTTCTTAAGTTGCTTGGTGAAGAGTTTCGCGAATGTAAATGATACATAAGATGCATAGACTTATCTCTGAGTTGAATAAAAAGAAATAAAGAAATCGTTACAAATTTTTATAGATATGTTAGAAATTTATTTATGTAAATTCGACAGATTCATTGATTGTCCTTTAACTTTTAACGTTTAAAAATTGAAATTTAGATTCGGATAATCTGTGTATCTCCAATCGTTGTATATCTGATTTATTTTTCATAGTGCGTTAGTTTCGTTCAGATAAATCCCGAATTCTGAAAATTATCTAATTTGATGTTAAAATTTTGTTACTTTTCATGAATTTCTAATTGTTAAAAAGTGATCGATCACAGAGAATAAAATTGGATGTAATTGGACGCCTCGGAATAAATCGGTGAGCAAAAAGTAATGATAGATAACGAAACAAATTCACGAATAATATACAAATATATGTTTTAAACTCGATCTGTATTCAATTTTCAACCATTGTTGCATAATAAAACAATTTTAATCCCATTTTCCCATGTAATCCAAAATGTTATCTAACTATTTTCTCTGGGAAACTATTCTTTCGTTCGTAATCAGATCAATAGGAAATTGTTGTTTATTTCTTTACTCGTTGTCAAGTTGCGCTCTTAATTAATCATTCCACAGAGAATGGCTTGTAATCGCCTTACGATGGATTAATGGATCTGCCAGTTGTCACGTTGAGGTAGGTTCTGTTTCATTATTTTTATCTTCACGATCGAGATGCACGGTCGAGCACGATCTTTTCGATCCTCCGTGCACACAATGGAGAACGGTTCTTATTCTTGCGATTGTTTCAGTGATCTTCCTGTCAATGGACGGATTTACCGAGCCAGAATGAAAATCGATACATCGATTTAACTTTTTACCCTTCTCCGAACGAGCAATCTTTGCGAGATGTCAGATTTTCTGTAAGAGACTCGAATGAGGTTGATGATAAGATACATCCCGTATTAAAAAGGTGAGTCTCGTTTCGTTTCTTTAAAAACTACATTTTTTTAAAATTGCGATTAAAAATAAATCAGACAATTGTCTTTCGAAGTTCACTTTTATGATTGCAGATTGTCCATGATCCATTTATATTTTACATTTCCTTTTTAAAGTTTTCTAGTAAAAATGAAAAAAAAAAAAAAAAAAAACGATTGAAGAAGTAATCGTAAGACAAAATTGAATGTGAAAAAAAGATTGGATAAATTTTTTCCCTCCCATTTTTTGCTAAAAAGAGTCCAGAAATTACATACAGCTCTTTCATTTTTTCAAATAATAATAATAATAATAATAATAATTGTCAAATCGAGAATCGATAACAATGGCGGATTAAAGCTACACGAATCTCGTATCGATTAATCCTATTAACCGGAAAATTTTCCAAATATCGTAACGTACGTTTCCATTTCACAGTATAATACCATAAATGTCGTATTAACGTTTCGAATTAGGTATACACGATTTCAGGAGCGGAAAAGCCGTTCATCGAAGTGAACAAAGAGGAGCTACGCGATCACGCGCTACAAATTAGTCGAAGCACCTGTTAAGAGAGTCGGATCGAATGATGTCATTGTGATTCCAGAGTCGAGCCGCAAAATAGCGAAAATTGATAGGAGCAACAAGGGTGAAGTGATCTTGGTGCTTATCACGATACCACGTTTCAATGGCGATTTAAATTTAATATGTAAAATATTTGGGGGAAAAATATCATTATTTATATATACACGATACAAATTATTAATCGTTTCCTTACAAGGGGAAAAAGAATAAACCTGATTTAAACGATGTTTATTACACATAACATGCCTTCTACGATGATATTATTCATAATATAAAATTTCATCGATACAGTATACAATTAACAATGCTATCTCCTTGCTACGTCTATTTCATCATGTATCATCAAACATCATGTATCATCAATTTCATAAAATTTCCTTCGTTATTAAAAAACATTGGAAAGAGGAAAGAAACGTTTCCTGTTAATTGTGCAGAAATAAATAAAATTTCCATGGGGGGGGGTTGCGTACGTGGAAGAGCATCTTCGTTGGTCTAATCGCGCGCGAACATCGCCCACGAACTTTTCCATTCAACTTTTCCTTTGCAAATGAGACGGCAGATCGATATCTCCCGTCACAGATTTGCCCTCGTCCCTAAAAGCCACGTATCTCTTGTCATTCCGCGCGCACACATCGAGGACTCCTCGGTGTGTTCCCCTAATTGTCCTCTGTCAACGGCCGCGTCAAAGAGAGGCCTGTCGACTACACGGGAGAGGCGAAACTTGTGTCTCGATCGACGAGGAAGGAGAGGATACTTGGATAGAAGTTTATTAGTCAAATAACGCGAAGAAGAGGCCGATGAGGGTGAGAGGGTGTGACCATATCGGGGCTGAATATGACGGATATTCGGTGTGTGTACGTGTGCGTGTCTTCGAGGGTACTCCTCGATTATAACGAGTGGTGGCGCATTCAGAGAGATGAAGAAGCACCATGAAGTTGCACCCGTCCCTTACCTCGCCTTCTGTTTCATTCCGAAAAATCGAGTCCGTATTTCTTCGTCTTCGTCTAAGATTCGTTAAAGAAAAGGTTTGTGAAAAATTATTCTCTAGTTTCAATTGAACAGAAAGTCTTCGAGGTATTTTATTAAATATGGCTTTTTTTCTTTTTTTTCTCTCTCTTATCAATAGGAAGCAGAGGTATTTTGATGGAAAGAACACGTCCACGATTGATTGAATCGCATTACTTTTATTACGTTCAATATACAGGAGTCGAATGATTTCTATTAATACATATAGATACAATAGAACGCTACTATATAATATGTACATCGCATATCACATACAGTCGAATTTGGAACGTGGCGGCGTATCCACGAAAGAGATCTCTACGATCTTTTCTCTCCTCGCTAAGAAAATGACTCTTTCTCCATGGGGAGAAAGTGTCGAGTCTCGGAAGAATAACAGACACGATTGCGCAGATTGCTCGGAGTGAAGAATCTCATTCTCTGTCTGGTAAGTGCGTGACTGAACAACGATATCAAAAAAAAAAAAAACAAAAAGAAGAGAAAGAAAAGAAACGTTCCACGCTACGTGTACGCGTTTCGATTACATCACGAATCGAGCGTGCGATCGATATCTGAAGGATACCGTCAGGATTAGAAACGGAACAACACACGGTTTGCCATTTACGCGACAGATAGCACCAGATGAAAGTTCGAGGCTGCTAGTTCTTTTAATTATCGTCTCTAAATGTGCAAAGTTGTTTCTAAATATTCACATCGAATAAAAACAGGAAAAAAGAAAAAAGGAAAATTAAACTAAGCTAAAAGAATATCTCGGAAAAATTCAATATTCATCGTATACGCTCAAGAAAAAAGTAATTATCAACTATAATAAATTACGACTAAATCTCAAAATAGATTTTTTGAGATAGAAATATCTCAAAAAAAAAAAAAAAGAAAGAAAGAATAAAATTCGTTCGATAAAGGAAATAGAAACGATAATAAATATCAATAGATATTAAGAAATCAAAAATTCTTAAGATACGAGGATACAAGGGAACGAAATATATTGTATCATTAAGTATAACGCGATATAGCAATTAGCAAATCTAATATTCGGTTGACGATCCGTTTTTTTAACTTTTGATTTGTTCTGCAACGATCGAAAGAAGTCTCCGCGTTTTTTTTGTTTTAAGTCCGTCTCTCTATATGAAGGACGAAGTCGTCGAGTGAAAATCAGGCCGGTAGGTCGGTAAAAGTGTCGGTAAGCTACATGCTAATTTATACAGGCGATAACGAAAAAAAGGGTGGTTCGATTTTCACGAGTTATTCGGTTACTTGCGAACTCTGCTCGTTCGAGGTATCCCCCTTCGGCTCTTTCACGTAATCCACGACCAACTCCAACCCTATCAACGCTCGAAGATCTTTCCTCTCCTCTTCCGGGCTCGTCGAGGCAACCGCGATGTCCTCCTGCTTCGGGGACCTCTCGCCTGCGTTTTGTAACAAAATTTTTAAAATTAATCAAGGGTAATTGAGTTCTTTCTTTCTTACTTATTAAAAAGTAAAAAAAAGTATTAAACTTTTCGTTCGTCGTTTTCTTTTATCGAGACAGTTTTGTCTGAAACGGAAAGCAGAAACAGAAAAACTGTATTCAACGAAGAAGAGAATTTTTAGAATAACTTTCCACAAGAAGAAGTGCAAGTATTATCAATTTTATCAAAGAATTAATTTAATTAAATCGTAATTTAAAGCTCGATATTTACGATATATTTCGATACTAAAAGATCAAGCAAAGATCAAGTTAAACTAAAAGATAAAAGAAATCAATTTTCTCAATTGTCACGTATCGTTCCACTAAGACACTATATACTCAAATCTATATCAACAAAAAGTAGTACAACTCGATAAAAGCACAAACATTTATATAAGAAAAGACAACTTTAAACATGAACACCCACTATTGTTATCAACGTCCTTCGAATTATCCTCGCTGTCCCCGGACGTTTCGCTCCTTGACCCTTTCCTCGCCTGGCCGATGTCCCTGTACGTCCTGGTCAGATGTCTGAGGATGTAATTGGTGCCGCGTGGATTTTCCTCGCCGCTCTTCGACGTGCCAGCCTCGTCCCTCGTCAAGTTCAACGGTCTGTTGCTGTTGTACTCCTTGGACTGGGGCACGCTGAACGCCGAGCAATGCTTCCCCTTGAACGGGAGCTGCCTCTCGCTCAGCTTCCTGTCCCAAATGTGGCCGGACACGCGAAGATCGATGAAAAAGTGCAAGGGGTCGATGCCTGGATAGGATTGGGGGATTGGGTAGGGCGGGTACCAAAGCGGGCCGGGGAGGAATTCCGGGTTGGCCACGTTCCCGGGTAGGCCGAATCCTTTCACGGATGGGAGCATCTCGCAGCCCCGTGGTGGAAGGCCGGGGAGAAAATTCCTCGAGAAATCGAGCTTCTTCTGATCCGACAGGAGGGGGGGTAAGTCTTGATTCCCTATCTGATTCCCCTTCGCGCCGCGCTCGTCGTACGGATGATTTCTGTCGTTGTAATTGCAACTCTTGCGCTCGCCCGAGTGGGTCTCCTCCGGCTTCACCTTGTGCAACTCGCCGGGGAACATCGTCTCGGGCGGTTGGGCCTGCTCGAAGTGGCGCGGCCTCTCGTCGAAGAAACACTTGCTCTGCTTCCCGAACTCACCCTTGTTCTCGTCAACCGGTTTCAAGATGTCGAAGCTTGGCTTCTGCTCGAAGTTGCCCACTTTGCTGGCCGGGTCGTAGCCGTCGCTCTGCTTGCCTCCGTTCTCCAATCTCGTCTCCGCCTGCTGTTGGCCATGTTGGAAGTATTTGTCCATTGTCGATTGTTGTTGTTGTTGTTGTTGTTGCTGCTGTTGTTGCTGCTGTTGCGAGTGATGGTGATGGTGATGGTGATGATGGTGATGCTGCTGCTGCCTCTCCTTCGTGGTCAACTCCAACGGCCGATCCCGAGCGTCCCTCCACGATCTCTTGCGGCGGCGAGGGGCGCTCGTCGACGTGTTGCCGGCCGACGACACCTCGCTCTTCGCCTGCACGAACGAGCGCAACATCTCGCTGAAGAAGAAGCTGTGCGGCGTTAAGGGCACGTTGTACAAGTAGGGCGGTGTAGCCGCCAGAAGGCGGGAGACCAGATCGCCGCCGGACAACGAGGCTGGACTCTTCAGAGTCGAGGGATCACCCGTGGTCGTTGTCATGTTTCTGCTGCTCGTTCAGGGGATGATTCACTGGAGGAGGAGAAGTTGGAAAGTGTTAGATAGACGGTAAATGTTACGAACAAAGTGGGAGTATATATATATATATTCTGGATAAAAACGAATTGAATTTTTAACATATCATTCCAGATGATAATTAATTACAAAATCTATATAATTCTTTGAACAATGTTCCTCGTCATTCGGTTCTAATAATTTTAAAAATTAATTTCGATGTGTGTATTCAAATATATATCTTTTGCGCGTATGCAAGTGTACAATTAATATTCTTATAGGGATTAAATACACGTATCCTGTAACGATCGAACGCGGGGAGGAAGATGGTCGTAAGCGAGAGCGTAGAATCGTGGGAGCGAAGACGCGCTACTATTGTCTTCAGAAATTAATTGAATATCCTCCATTGTCGAGTCTAAGAGCGAGAGGCAAGGCAACGCCTATGACTGGATAAGGGACGAGTAATACCGCCAGGCTTGCTTCGCATCATCCATTAAGGATTACTAATTTCTGTCAAGTGCACGTTCGGTTTCGCGCCAACGTCTTCGCGGAGGAATCCCCGAGAAATCGTTAATGAGAATCTACGATCGTAGGTATTTCAATTAAACTTGGCGCCACGTTCGTATGAACAATCGAGCCGGGAACAATTAGTAATTAGTAAGGTTCCCCACATCCGACGGATCTTCGCGATTGATATATATATATATATAATTTAGAACTTGTTCGATCAATTTGAAATTTAATTATGTAGGAGCCTCGTAATTTTATCTTTCTCTTTTTCGATGATCTCTCCTTCGTTCTACAATCTTTGCCATTTGATTGTCTTAATCTCTTCTATCGATACGATTAAGTATTTCTTTTTATTACTCTTCTTTATGATATTTCCTAGCGTTAATTGATTAAATTGATAAAATAAAATTTCAATTTCTGATTTATTTACGTAAGTAATGTAAATGTTAGATCAATACACTTTGTACATTTATATGTACGTATGCACATTTATTTTGAAATATATTTGATAAATATCTGTATTTCCCCATATCACGAAGATCATATCGTTGAATTTTTATATTTAAATTTCGATGGTCATTATCAATTACCACTTTATGAGAACACTTATTAAGCGCTTAAGCTGCTTAAAGTTGCTATCAACACGCGCCTGTATATCCTATATCTTCGAACTCAACAGTTAAAAAGAAGAAACAAAACATACTTTCCTTATTAGTGATCAGTTAAGCAAGTTTCATCAACACCCTTATAATCCTTCAATCGATTGATTTATATATTCTAAAGAAAATGGAATACACTGGCAAACAATTTCTTGGAAAAAACAAAAAATAAAATAGATTCTATTATCCTATTATATACAAATACTATTTAAATGTTTGGAGAAAAATCTTCTCACAACGATCGATCATTTTTGCAAAAATTAAGAGAGCGTAGTGAAAAATTTGTTTGTCGCGAGAATTCAACCAAGTCTTTCCCCGCGCCAAGATTCTTTCGTCGATGGAAAGAGAGAATAATGTAACGGGGCGTGGAAATGGTGGTCTGTATCCGTGTCCGCGCACCGAGGAGGGATTGGGTATTGTTTCGGTCCATTGTTTCCCAAACAAACGGCGTCCACGTTGTTTCGTCAGAAGATATTATGTTCAGCCAGACAGGCAGGACGAACAGGAAATGGACTGCTGTCAGTTTTACTCTTCGTGATAAATACGGGCTCTCTCGTCGTCGGTGGCGCAGCGCGCCCATAATTCCCGCCGTCTCCGCATCGCCGTTTCAACATCGAAAATCTTTCGATTCCTCTCGAAGTGAGCGTGAAACGGCAGAAACGGTCAGAACCACGGTTTTTCGCCGCTTTTATTCCCTTCCCTCCTCTGAATATCATTCGATCGTTATGAAAGAAATATTCGATCTTTGATGAAAAGAAATGGAAACGATTTCTTCCTCCCCCCCCATCTCCCATTTTTGAAAGAAATCCGTTTCGAAAAGAAATTTATTTTGGTGATGAGAGGGAATGAGAGTGTAGCGAATATGAATATTTTTCGAAGGTTTTTTTTTAAGAGAAAAACAAGAAGATGATTATTCGTTATCTACTTAAATTTTCTTTTCGATAAAGCAAAGTAAATAGTTAAAAATAGCCACGTCGAAGTAAAGTAAATGGATCGCGGATGCCGTTGATACTCTTTCCCCGAAGAATCCCCGGAGACGCGAAACGATTTTTTTCCCCCTGCCCGCGATGGCTGCCTGCAAGACAATAGAGACGCGTTTCCATTGCTTACATCGCGAGCCTCTCAAACAGGAAATTTTAAAGCTTCGCGAAATTCAGTGATATCTTCCCCCATTCAGTTGTCTTAAAGTCAAGCTTCGAACAACACGAAGAGGATTTTCGCGAGGGACATTAATTTCTTGAGATCGCAGCGACCACTTTATTCGATCCTTTTCTTCTTGTTTCTTTCTTTCTTTTTTTTTTTTATCCTTCTTTTCGACGTTGTAAAAATTCAACGACGAGAGAGGAGAGAGAGAGAGAGAGAGAGAGAGAGAAGGAATTGCAGCGAAATTTACATCCCCCTCTAATACTTTATGGAAACGTTACAGCATCTTCTCTCCTGGTCCCTCCTATTTAAATCACATTACCCCCCGAGATAAAATAATTCAACGTGCCGCTACGCTCCCGAGGATACGTCAATTATGCAAAAAGTGAGAATTTCCATTGCGTGCGGTCGACTCTTTATTCTATTACCAACGGGGATATAAAGAAACGTCGAGGAAAGTATCGTCGAGAAGCGAGTATTTACTTGAGATTCTCTTGCACGAAACAATTTATCCCCCACTGGGCTCTCCCTCTCTCTCTCCCTCTCCCTCCCTCCCTCCCTCCCTTCCCTAAAAGTCAATGGTAACACATTTTCACCGGCAACCCTCGTAATATTCTATTTAAGTGTCCTTTAAAAATCGCAATATACATTTCAATCTTCCCCTCTAGTAGTCAACCTTCAATCCGTCGTTGTATCGTTTCTTTAATGGATGATAGCGTCTCGTATTCCTCTTTCACGCGATTGTTTCGCGCGAAACATCTTGCGATATGCGATACACGGGCGATACAGTTTATTGGAAAATCTGTATCTGTAGAGAGAGAGGATAATAATAATCTGAGAGAAAATATATTTAACAGGTGATTATTTTCTTCCAAAATGGATTTTTCATTGTATTGTATTGTACGATACGATAAAAATTACAATAAAATTAAATTGAAACGTTGATATATATATATATATGTATATATTATAAAACGAAGTAGGATTGATTGACATTAACCACCATGACCTTATTTTATTCTTTTCAGAAAAGAAGATGATCACCCGACGCTATTAACGATTAAGAAAAATGAGGCAGCTATTCATTTTGATGAATATCGCGTATGCGATAAACGCGTGCAATTACACAAAGTCATCGATTACTTCATTCAATCTTATCTCTGATTATCAGTTACGATTTTCCAATTAAAATTTTCTATCCACCAATCTCCTCCGTGTAAAAAAAAAAAAAAACATAAAAAGATTCTATTCTATCCATCCTCCAAACAAAATAACCATATTCCTCGTTACCCAATTTTATCCATTTTCCTGATTACAAATTACGATCCATATTTTTTTCCAACGTTTTATCATCAACGTACGACTAATCCGTCTTCCTTCCCCGATAGAAGTCAGTTCTGCGATAAAGCGAACGATTCCCTCCCCCTCCCCCATCCCCGGAATGATAATGCACAAGTTTTGCATTATCATTCCGTCCATCCGTGTGGAATCGGTCGAACCAACCGCAACCTCAACGATCATCATTTTCCTTACGGGAGCCCATCCTTCTCGCGACTATGGTTTCAGTTTCGCGCGGGTGGGGGGGAGGGGGAGGGGGAGGCCCGGTTTACGATTCATAAGACAACTCGGTGGATTGAATTAAGCGAGCGGTGCGGCAGCTGCCAGTCCGTTCCCGGTTTCTGCCCGCGCACCCACCGCGCGAATCTGCATAATCCCGTTCACGTCGACGATTCTAATTGGCGGATTGTTTCAATCTCTGTCGCCGCGAATATTTGCATTGCTGCTCCTCTCGTTTCTCCATACCCCTCTCCTCCCCGCCCTTCCGCTTTCCCCAAATCGACGACTCGTTCGTCTCTTTTCGTCCAATTCATTTGCTCTTCCTCTATCTCTTTCTTTCTTTGGCGCTCGCTCCTTTGGATTTCACTTATCCCTTGCACTCGTCTTGATTCCTCGTTTTCTTTCCTTCCTTATGTATATATGTTCTTGGTACGCTTTATACGTGTTGTTCACCATTCTTTTTCTTGTGGGTGGTGAGGGGGTGGTGGTTGGTTTTAGTGGTTGTACGGATTTATTGGATCTATCTATTGTATGTTTTAAATATTTTTGTTTCCTTTTTACGCCTTTGATTCTTCCTCTTGATGATCTTGTTTCTCGGTCTTCTATATGGTTTATATTTTTTGCGCGAATTTTTCTTTTTTTCTCCTTTTCGTTAGTTAATTATTATCTTCATTTTTGTTGTTTGATTTTCCTTTTTTATTCGTCCTTTTTTCGTATTTTTCATCGTGTTTCTCTTCGTCTACAATCTTTTATATTTTCGTTGCTTTCATCCACGTTTTAATCCACTTTCATCTATTTGCTTCCTTTATAGGTCTTCTGTGTTCTCTATGCCTCTGTGTTTCTCGTTAGCTTTTCCTTTCCACGTTCTCGTGTTTTTGCTTTTGCTAAATTTCTTATACGACTGCATACGATTGTTTGGAAATACATTATGCGCGCATATTTGAATTCGTCCCAATAAATTGTTATCACATTATAAGTAAAAATATGTAAACTCTGTTTAAAAAAATTAAACTCAGAATTTTTCTTCGCCACTGTATCTTTCATATCGTTATCAAAATATCAAATTTCAATTTCGTAGCGTCATTGCGTATCTAATTTCCATTTATCGTTTTCCATTTACGCTCGATTAATTTCCTCTTTGATTCTCTCTGTTCGTGTAATTAAGTAGAAGAATCCTAGATAAGGGAATCCTAATAAAAAAAAGTTCGAGAGAAGAAAGAAAAATAAATAAGCATAATACATAATATAATAAATAATATAATAATATAATAAATAATAATAAATCGTAATATTTGTAATAGTTTCGATCATTAATAATTTTAATAAACATACTCTCACCGTGTAATTATTCTCTCTTAATATTATCTTTTATATTTAAACGTTCTCTATACAGAAATATTTTATTCGTTCTTTTCTTCCTTTTTTACCAAGATATTATACTTTATTAATGCTTATTTATTAGTATCAAAGCAAGATAAGCAAAATATTATTTACCAGTATCTAAAAATAGAAAAAAAAAAATGCGCATTCATGAAGCGAGAAGCGAATTAATTCCCTGTCCTAACAGATATCTCGACCGATTTCGCCTTCTTCGCGTCCTCCTCCTCCCTATCCTCCATATCCTCCTCGTTTTCCCTTCGAGCAAAGGCGATCCCTTTACAGACCGCATAAACATTTTTATTGCGACCAGACGCGGAACGATCTCGCTTTGCATAGAGAGAAAAGAAAAGGAAAAAATGTCAGTCGCGGTAGAACTCGATTTCCTTTTTATTTTTTTTATTTTTTTTCTTTACGGTTGAACTCTCTCTCTCTCTCTCTCTCTCTCTCTCTCTCTCTCTCTCTCTCTCTCTCTGCGTAATTCCTCTGTATATGCTCGTAAAAATAAAGAGGGGGAAGGGGAAAAAAAGGGAAAAGAAAGAAAGGAAGGAAAACGCGGATGAAAATATAACGAAACACGGAGGATCGGATGTGTATGTATACCGACGATAAATAAAACCAGGCGCATCGATACGAACTCTTTCGTTAGCGCTTAAGATTAGCAGCGATGGCGTATCGTGGTTTAAAGGAACGGCCAGGGGATTTGAATGCTTTCGAGGGTGCACAAATTGCGGTACAATCGATAACCGCGAAAGATTACGGAAGAAAGGGAGGATTAATTGGTTGGATGAGATGCAAGTCGAGATTCTTGCGGTGAGAAATTATTGGTGGATGAAGATAGAGGGTCTTCGTATCAAATCTTTTTCGAAACTCTTAACATTGTTGCACCTCGAAATGCATTAGACGGTTATGATTTGTTGTATATCAAATCAATGTGTTTGAAAAATCATTGCGTTAAGAAAAGAAAATAATCTTTTCGAATCTTATAGATGAAATTTTTTGTACACGTGAGATAATTCACGTGTACGTAAAAAGAATTTTAATATCTATGTACTTTTTTAATTAAGTTTTACTTAATTTATTAACCGGTTAAATAAACGGTAAATCAAATTTCTATAATCCTTCTCTTTTCTTTTTTTTCCTTTTTTTTAGATCGAATGCAGTAAAATTCGTATTAATATTTTCATTTATTGTACGTAAAGTTGTGGTAAACTGATCTTCATCATCTTCATTTAATCGAACAGACGATATGATGGACACATAATCGGTATTATCGCACAGAGGAAAACACGCGCGTTCAAAGCGGGGTGTAGGGACCAATCTAGGATTGCACGATGAATTATTACTGGAGACACACGATACTCACAACATACTCGCGTTACATACTAATTTTCAATTGATCCTCTTATATCGTTTCTTTTTTCCCCCCTCCCCCCTCATCCATCCTATTACTCGATCGTTGTATCGATATAAATTAGATTGAATTCATTGGATATAATCGATGAAAAAGCGAACAACGTCGGATTCGACACGGATCTATTTCTACTTCACGATGTAATTCCGAGTATAAACAAAATAAATTATCGCAAACCGATCTTTCGTGGCCTGCCACTTCATTTTCGATAATCGACACGGCAATCCACCCGCAACAAATCAAATTTCCCCACGTGTAATTCCCTCCGTCGTTCGAAACCCTTACAATCAAACAAACATTCGTCGAATCATCGTCTCAAGATAATGAACACCAACAGATTCCAACACCCCCGTTTCCCAAAAAAAAGAAGAAAAAAAAAAGAACATCAATTTTCATGCATTCAACGATCTCATATCAGATATTCTCTCGTCTGCCGAGAGGGACCAAAAGAGAAGGTCACTGAAGGGATAAACAAAAGGGGTAAAAATATCACGGAACAACGATGGATAAAATCAAAAAAAAAAAAAAAAAAAAAAAAGATCGAGGTAATAAACGAAATAAAAAAAAAAAGCAGGTTGAAAATCAGATCGAGTTCGACTCACCTGTACACGAGGCGACAGGTTGATGGTTTCCGGGGTGGTTCTTCTCGGTGATCCACGGAAGCAAGGATCTACACGGGGATCCTGGTGGGCGACGGTAACGTGGCGTGGTGCTCGTGCCAGCAAATGAGATAATAATCGGAGGACTCAGTCACTCGTCGTCGGGCACCGTGGCAGGCAGCGGTGGCAGGGTGGTTGTTCGGCGGCAGTGGCGAAAGTGGGGGTTGTATTCCATCCCTGGCGACCGTCGACGAGTCGAGAGTGTACGAGCGCGAGAATGACAGAGAGGGAGATAGCGGGGTGCCTGCGACAAGGGGCGAGAGGGCGAGAGAAGGAGCGAGAGAGGTAGAGAGAGAAAGGGAGAGAAAGGGAGAGAGAGAGAGAGAGAGGGAGGGAGAAAGAGAAATCAGAGGGGACGAACGGTAGTAGGAGGAGGGCTGGAGGCGGAGGGTGGTGGTTTTTGAGATGATCCGGCCAATCTGCGCATCATTTCCCCGATGCACCCCGCGTCGCGGCAAACCGGCGCGGATTCCGCACCACCGCAAGCACCGTAGAAGCCCTGTTGAATGCCACATTTTGAGGCGAGGATGGAAAAGAAAGGGACGGGGAGAGCGAGCGCGGTGCGCGGACAAGGATGGGAAGAAGGGAAGAGCAAGGAAAAAGGAACGAGAGGGCGGCACTAAAAAAAGAGGGAAGAGAAGCGACGGGGGATGAGGAGAGACGGGGGGGAGGGAGGGGAGACGGAGAGGAGTACAAGCACGGCCTGCCACTGGGGGGATGAAAAAAGTGGAAAACAGATATAGGCAAAAGAGAATCTTTTCTCCTCGTATCTCTCGCTTCTTCCCCCTCCTTCCACGCCGCTTCCTCCTCGCGTCTTCTTTCGATGCGTTCCACGGACGTATCGAGGATATGTTTACACTACTGAAAGGAGAAGAATCTCGGCGTTGCGAGTACGAATATCGATCTTTAAATGCAAGAAGGAATTGAAATGAGTGCGTGCCTTTGTCGTGTCTGATCTTAAGACGGGACGCTCTCGTTCAAATTACGTTAATCGTTTGAGGGGTGTATTTAAGATAATGCTCGGGAGTACGAATGTTTTTATATAAGATTAAAAAGGCGATCGCTTGATGCTTTCCATTTAAAGAATTATTAATCAAAAATTTTTAAAAAAAACTGTTAAATTTTAATCTATGGTTTAATTAATCAATTACTCTTTATCAGGTGATCATTGAGCGTGAAATGAATAGCGCAAAGAAGAAGGAGACAACTGTTTTGAAGGGAAACGTATAGGAAATTTCCTTCAGACAGACAGAGAAGATAAATAACGATGGTTTCGATTGAAGAATTTAAAGGATTTGAACGGATCCCTCAAACTCGACGAGCGCGTTTTGTTAAGCCGTGGACGGGGACATACGTTGTAGCTTTCAATGCACCAGGGATCAATCCACGCTTGCATAGGTACGCACGGTGCGTGCTTAATTTTCACGTTAGTTCGATGAACTGATCGATCACTGGAAAAGTTAATCAAGTCGGTCGAAAATAAAATTAAAACAGGAGTAAGAATTAAAGCGGTAAAGAAGAAAGCATCGATGGAATATGAAAATTATATTATTTACAATTTTACAATTGTTGTTGCGAATAATAATTATAACACGATGCGAGAAGATCCAGGTGTTATAATTGTTATAAACAGGGAGTAAATGATTTTAGTGGAAAAGTTAATTGACCGTGCGAGAACAGACTACGTGCGTTTATTATTTAACGAGACTTTTCGTGTCCGTAGGTGCACGGATTGTCGTTAGTAACGGGCTCCACTACACGTGGAACTTGGATGACCGTTCACATCAGACCCTGAAACGGTACTAATTGGCCTGTTGCGACGGGGGTAATGTGCGAAAGCACTCGTAGCACTCCTCACACCGCCCTAAGCCAGCCTTGCTTCCGATGTATCTAAAAGGGAAGAGATTAAGTTCCCTTTAATTCTTCCCATTGTGTTCACGATATTTACTTTTCTTAGTTAAAATATATGCTCGTGTATTAATTATTATTATTATCGAATAAACAATTTTGAATTCAATCCCAATATTATAACTGTATTAAATATTCATTGATTAAATATTAATTGGAATGAACGTATAGATTGTTTATCGAAAAAAAATCTTAAATCTCGATATTATACAATTTTTAGGTATCGAACGTAACTTTATATCTTCGTCGAAATGAATAAATTACGAGAGATATGGAATACAGAGATTTTAAAATATGCACCGATAGATCTTTTTTTTTTTTTTTTTTCGTGTAATAAGTGCATCTCTTTGACGAGAAATAAGGTCAACCTTGTAAGTACGCGAAACCGAACAATGGATTGGGTCAAGGTATAACGATTCCAAGCAAATGCTTTCAAAAGTTTGATAATCTTTTCGTTTTCATTTCAGAAAAATGTTCCACTTTATGACCAAACCATTGACTTTCATACGCATGCATTTATTCATTAATTTATATTGATTAATATCTTGATTCAAAAATTCTCTTAAAAATCCTAAAAATTTCACTCGATCGCGATAATAACGCGTTTATTAAAAATCTCTTCTCAAAAGTAACGCATCAATAAATTGCATCCTTTGAAACTCGAAGCGGTTAATTTTCATGTGGTTGAACAGAAGATTCGAAGAGAATCGGGTGCACAACGATTTCAAATCGATGATCTTTAATCGAGATAGATAGATAGATAGATAGATAGATAGATAGAGGGAGAAAGAGGTAGGAAGAGAGGGAGGGGGTGAAGGCCAGCCCAAAGTCCAGAAGGGTGCTTCGCCTCGCGGGCAAGTACCCCAAATTTAAATCGTCGCTTCCACGACGACGACACCAGTGAATCTCCTCTGGGCGATGGCGAGAGAATTCGAAGAGGCAGGGTGAAAAGGGGGGACGAGAGGGAGGGCTCGGGGGAAACAATTTACCCGAAATTCGCCTCGTCGCGTTCGGCGACTGGATACACTCTTATTTGTCCCCTCGGCAATCTGTCGACTCCGAACGCTCAACCCCTTCTCCTCGCTTCCTCTTGGCCCTCCACCTCCTTTCCAGCAACCCCTTCAACCCCGATCCCCACCAACCCCATTCTTCCTCTCTCTCCCACTCCCTTCTCGCGAAGCGCGAAACCGCGAAGCCTCACGGGAATTTTAAACACCGGTGATTCGTCGGTGTTCTTTAGCGCAACTCTTATCCCTTTCCCTCTTGTCCCACCTATAAATATACACGGTGCTCCATCCTTCTCTTTCCTTTTTCCCCTTCTCCCTCCCTCTCTCTCTCTCTCTCCCTCCCTCTTCGCCGCTTCTTTTTCCTTCTGTTCGTCTTCTTTTCGTCTCGCCTTTTTCTTTCGTTTTACGAGCATCCCTACTTCCTAGCTGGAGCCGTTACCTCACGACGAGCCGTCGAGACACCCGTGCACTTCCCATGCCGACAATGCCAGGAAAACATTCAAATCTCGCGCAGCCTTTCCTCCCCGACACGTGAAAATCGGGCGAGCGGAGCAAGCGAGGCGATTGCGATGTTGTGTTTGTAGAAGGGGGGGACCGCCTCGACGTTAACGCGCCCCTCCGATAAGGGTGTAAGGGTGCTTCAACGGGGTACTTACGCACTGGTAATCTTATAACGAACGTGGCCTGTGAATTAATCCGTTAGCTAGAATTGGCCATAGGGTTGCTGAATGCTGACTGACATATCATCGTCAATCGATATTTGAGCTGTGAATATTTAATTCTTGGCAGGATAGTTTCTTTTTTTTTTTTTTTTTTTATTTGAAAATTATTTGAAATGTAATATTTTATTTTATTTATTTATCTATTCACCTACACAGTGTATTTATTCCTATAATTTTAAAAATACGAAATTACGTACGTAATATCGTTACAATACAATATCCAGGTTAATTTTAGACATTCGATACGAACTTTCGCTCTCCATTCTCTGTATCTACTTTCATTCAACTCAAATTGAGTATATTTTATATTTAAAGAATTTTGATCGTTTATATTTTCGACGTAACATTTTATTTCATTTCATTTCTCTTCTCTTCTCATCTCCTTTCTCAAATTTCCTTCACCTTCTTCGAAAGACTTTCTCCTTCCTTTATCAATCCCCCAAACAACTTCGAAAATTAACGAAGACGTCCGTTTTCTTTCCCTCGTCCATACGTCATATATACACATACACATACATACACACATCGCCCCGCGCTTTGAATTCTGAAAACTACTTTCCACCCGAACGCGGATGTGGATCGCGCGAGAAAGAAGAAAGGCGAGGGAGAAAAGAAAGAAAGAAAAAAAGAAGAAGAAGAAAAGATGAAGCGAAGGCAAAAGAAGGGAGGAGAAGAAGGAGGAGGAGGAGGAGGAGGAGGAAGTAGAAGAGCATCCGCGGGGGTAGCGGCCGATTAAATCCGAAACACAGTCGACACGTTCCATCGAATCGAAATTCATCTAACGGGGGGGAGAAGGGCATAAATACGGGCGCGTTGTTGCGCATCTGCTTTGGCAAAAGAACGGAACGGTTAGGAAAAGGACGAGGAGAGACGAGGAATCACTCGAATCGGCGGGAGCTCACGGCGGGGCGTGTAATATTCCCGGGAAGTAAAGCTCCCGAGAATTTCAAGACCCCTCCCCCACCGTCAACCCCCTGTGTCCGTCTCCCTGTGGCCCCTCTATATAACCTCCACCTCCCCCCCATCCTTTCTTCCCACCCTGTATCCTCCTGCTCGCAGCAGGCAGCAGCAGCCACCCCACCGACTACGAGAAGGGATGCAAATAACTGGTGATAACAACAGATAGCTCTGCCGGTACGGCTCACTCTATATCTGTGTCGGTGTACCACTACGCGGTGGCGGTTTAGGTTTCGGGGGCGAAGGGAGATGGAGGAAAAGAGCGCGGGGGCGGTTCGAGGGGGAGATCGGGGATGAGTGAGTCGGGTGGTCGGTGTGGAGAGGCGCAACACGAAAGAGAAATCGGGAGAATGAGGACGAGTAACGGATAGATAGATAGATAGATAGGTGGAGAGAGCGAGAGAGAGCGAGAGAGAGAGAGAGA
The DNA here is from genome assembly GCF_014066325.1 of Apis laboriosa. Classification (NCBI taxonomy): domain Eukaryota; kingdom Metazoa; phylum Arthropoda; class Insecta; order Hymenoptera; family Apidae; genus Apis; species Apis laboriosa. The sequence continues at coordinate 535,041 of NW_025224195.1, forward strand.
GAGAGAGAGGGGGGGAGAGAGGGAAACACGATGGAAGATGAAGAGAGTACACAGAGAGGGTGGGTGAGGGAGTGAAGAGGCCGACAGAAATCGTAGGGAATAGCGAGAGTCAGAGAAGAGATGGCTTCGGTGGTAGAGGGAGTAAGAGGTGGTAGGGGGTGGAGAAGGAGGAGGGGTAACAAGAGAAAGCGGGTAGAAGGTAGAGAGATGGGAAGGGTAGGTCTCTCCGCCGAAGGTGGAGAAGGAGGTGGAAAGAGTGGATAGACAGAGAGAATCGGATAAAAGGGGGGAGGGGGTTGGTGGACGGATGGACGAGGGGCAGAGAGAAAGGAAGTGAAACGAGGAAACGGTTTGTCGGAGGAACGAGAAAGCGAGGAAAAGATGGGGGCGAGGAGTGGGTGGAAAGGGGGCGAATAAGGGCGAAGGTTGAAAAGAGAAGATCGACGGTGCGAGTACAGTGGGTCCGAGGAAAGCGGCGATGGGGAGGTTGGCGAGGGGGAGAGCAGTCGAAGGGTGTGTAGAGTGATGTGGGAGGGCAAAGGAGAGGAGGAAGCGGAGGGACGTCACTCGCTGTCGCATCGAGCGCGAGCGATGAGTGGCGCGCGCTCGCTCGTCTTTTGTTTGCGATACGATGCGACTGCCAGCCTGGTGACAGCGGTGACGGGCAGCGGGGTGATTCGTGGAGGAAAGGGATCATCACGGCGAGAGGGTAGGTCGGGGGCGTTTGGAGGCGGCGGCAGAGCGAGAGGGAGAGCGAGACGGTGTGTATGTGTATGTGTGTGTATCTGTGTGTGCGACCGCGAGGTATGAGCAAGAGGGTGGGAGAACTGAGCTGGGTACCGGGTGAGAATCACAGAGGTACGCTACACTTAACGCGACCCATGCGTACATATGTTACATGGATGAGCATACGTATATACGAGCGTCGATACGTGCACGTAAATTTCTACTGCCGGCTGGCTCGATGTATTGGGGGCCTTGTTGTCAGCAGGTTGCCGGATGCACATCCACCTACGGATCTCTCCGCTCTTCCCTTCTCCGCGTACTTCTGCTCTACTCCGCTTTGCTTTGCCCGCGAGTACAACGGTACACAGGTCTCATATATGATGTATACGTACGGTTTCTACGCGTATATATGTACGCGCGCGCGCGCGTGTGTATCGAATATATGGGGGGGAGGGAGAGGGGGAGGACTAGCTGCACACATGTTTCACGTACACGACGTTTTGGGGATAATCGTCTCTACTGTCGTGCGCGTACTATTGGATCAGACTTGGGTGAATGTTGTGAGATCGTAAGAACGAGGCGGGTGAAAGAGAAAGAGACGGATATACGGATGAAAGGGAGCGTTGAGCAATTTCAGATTTGCTTCCGACACGAGTTGGTATTTCGTTTAGCGAGTTATTGAATCATCGGCAACGCGGATTCCGCGTTAACGCTAATTAGGAAGTTATCGATATTTTTTTAACGAAGAAATTTTTACGTTGGATAAATTACGACGAATAGGAACAGTTTTTCGTTATATTATTATACGAAATCTTATCTTCTTTGAAATTCTATTCGTTCGACGAATTGATAAAGTTAATTAAACGACTAATGACTTATTTTAATCTATAATTTTTCAATATTTTATTTATTTTTTTTTTTTAACTTTTCTAAAATAAAAATAAACAATATTTTCAAAAAAATAATATTTAATTTAACATTCTAATTTAATATATAGTTATTAAAAATAGATGTAACGAGACAAAGAAACTAAAAAACTTTTTCATCGTAAGTAGCGTCTGATTATCGCAGGAAATTTTCACTGGTTCTCGAGAACGCGTAGTACATTCAACGATTGGTCAGCCATTCTACATATGCAAATACACATGATCGCAAATGATTGCATTCAATAATAGAGTTTGAATCAGTAATTTTTTTTATGATTCTCTATTACTAATTCATCATTGATTGAACATATACACGCAAATACTTCGTTTATCGAAAGAGGAATACTGTCAATATGATTATTTGCACAGAACAGATATACTACATCTATTTGTTTTTTCAATATTTCAGATTCTATCTATTAATTCCCATTTTACGCCAACAATATTTATATTCTATTTTATTCGTACGTTTATGAGAAAGATACCACGTTTTCCTATGAATTTTCCATGTTAAATATTTGCTCCTTTTCCATGTAGCAGCTTTCTCTTGCGTTTGCATAAACGTAAGATATATATTGCGTTTCCTCGCCCCATGTGACATCTATAATGTACGACACCAATTAAACTTCCACTTGAACAAAATATCAAAAAAATATATATATTTTGAGTATATGTAAGAAAAGTATCTATAAATATTATCTTACAATTAAAACTTTTCAAAGTTTTTTTTACAGTTTTAATAAGACTTAAATTTTCAAACGTTCAAAAAATTACATTAAGCGTGTAATACTTATGTGTGAAAACTTTCGTTTGGGAGGGAATTTAAGGATAACGATTTAAACGACTTACAAAGGTTTATAAAGTTTATCGACAGAGAATTCTGTGCCCTTAATTGCGCCGACAACTTCATGGAAACATTTTTGTTTCGCGACAGCGAGTGAGCAATGCCGCGGAAGCGCGGCCGATGTTTCATTGTGACAAGGCTCAAGTGTGAAGTGTTCGGTAGAGGAAATATGCAACCGCGGGCTTTAAAGTGCACCGATGCACCGTGCTCGAGAATTTCCGTGGAAATAGAACGAGGTTCGTAGAAGTAGACGCGCCATTGCAACAATGTATTATTACGATGTTGAGGTATGCAGAAACCGTGACAGTCTTTTTTCTTCTTTTTTTATCGAACGTTCATCTATTTTAAACGGGAAAACACGGCAAATTTTCATCTTCTGATAGAATTTTTACGCTTAGATTGGGTCAAAATTGAGTTTAAGTTGAATGAAAAAAATTCCCCTGGTTAATTATTATTGAATTTCTCGATATTATTGTTTGAACACGTATTATATGTAACGAACGATTAAATAATAATTGGTAAGAAATTATATTTTAATATTTCTCAGAAGTAAATTTAACTAAAAAGATATGCGCTAAACTAAAATTTAATCTCATTAAGTAATATTTAAAAATCAATTTCAAAAAAAAGTTTTAAGTTACTCTACCCTTCTATAAAAATGTTTTGCTTATCCTCCTACATTTATATATATGTATATATTTTTATTTATATTATATACCTATATCGTATACGTTTAAAAATGCGCATACAAAGCAATCGAAGCATTCACCCGGAAGACGATCGGGGAAGAAAATGGAAATCCGTGGCCGAAAATAACAGTTCCGTGATACGAAGAGGAGGAGAAGTAAGTTCGAGATGACAGAGTGGGGTCAGAGGATAACTCGGGTCTCGACCGGAGCTGCTTTTGACACGAATACGTTTATGCGATAACTTGGCCTCTCGTTTCTCACGTTAAGGCTCTGTCCACACCGACACGCATCATTTATCGCCATTTTCGTTTCCATTTCCATCGTCGAGCGTCTTCATCTTTTAAATCAAAACGAAACATTTTTTTCTTTCACCCGTTAATATTCCAAAGAGACGTTCCATCCGGATCGCGAAATTTTTTTTCCTTTTTTTTTTTTTTTCCTTTCCTTTCTCTCTCATCTTCGCTCCCGTTTACCTGGATACGTCTGAATCTGTAATGCTTTTGATATCAAGCTTTAATCGGTTGGTATAATCGTGTCGTGTCGCTTGGTAAAATAAAGAAAGAAAAAAAAAGAAGAAGAAGAAGAAGGGATAGGAGGGAGGAAAAAAAAAAAAGATAAAATGAAATCCATCGACAGAGCTCGGTTTTTAAATCGTGTCTGTAAACCGTCGCACGAGTGTTCGCACGCGAAACACCGCGAACCTATTAGCGCGTGAAACGGAGCAACTTGAAAGAAACGAATTTTATCTTCATCGAGGATAATCGACGTAATCGCAGACACCTTTCGAACGTATGCGAGATACTGGAAATATTTCGCGTCTACTAACTGTGTAATTAATCCACAGCGTCGATTAAATAGCGACGTCGAATGCGCGCGTGTTTCCCTCCCTTTTTTTTTTTTTTTGCATCGTATGAAACGTACAAGACGAGAGAGGAGAGAAAGAGAGAGAGAGAGACTTATTATTCTCCTCGACCAGTGTCCATTATATTGTATACATCCGTATACATCGATGTTTCGCGTGTTTAAAATAAACGATTTCAATGGAAGCGTGCACCGTTTCGTATATAATTGCGACCGACGCGAAACAACGCGGATTCGGCGCTCAATATCGGCGCAAATTAAAAGTAAAACGCAAGAGGGTCGCATTGTAATAGTCGCTTGGAGGAATGCGAAAAGCGAAACGACGTGCAAAATTTTCTCTGTGTGTGTGTGTGTATATATATATACATATATATATATATATATATAAGTATTATTATTCCCGATAAAAGTATATTTATTCGTGTATTCGTGTATTCATTTCACAAGTAAAATTAACGTTTCGCCTTGGCGAAACCGTATTATTCATGAAAAACGCAAATGGGTTAAGGACGAGATATTTTTTTTCGTGATACGTTCCTTTCTACTGCGGAACACGTAAGACGCTCGCCTCCCCCCTCGATCATCGGTACCTTCCCGTGACACGATGGCGGGGTCGTACAACGCATTAAACGCGAGGACAATTAAATATCCCCTTCGCCGGTTGCTAACTTATTCTCAAAGTTTCCGAACTTGGCCGTGCAAACAACTTTAATTAAATATCTACCACCGATGCGCGCGCGTGCTCGTCGATGAACACACGGATGGGAATGAGGGTGAGAAAGGGCTTGCAAGAGGAAGAAACAGGCGATTAACGAATGAATGTAAATGAATGATTAATTCGCAAGAAGGAAGAAGAAGGAGGAAAGGAAAAGAGGAGAAAAGGAATGGGAGGAGAGAAAGATTGCGAAAAAGTAAGAGAGTTAAACGCCAACACTAGCGATACATGTATGTATATATATATAGATTGATTCTCTTTACGAGTTTCGAAATCGAGTGTACGCATACATATGTAATGCGCAAATGAAAATGAATAATGGACAGGGTAGATAATCATACCGCATTCAATGTACACAGCTAACCCCCCAGTCATTTTCTAATTGTGTCCATCATCGTATTGGCATGCCGCGGTTTTCGTTAATTATAACGAAGTCCCGGATGCAATATATGTATTAGGGGTAAATACCATCGTTTTTGTTACGTGAAATCAAATTAAGAATCCGTTGCTGTGATCATTACAGAGATCATTAATATTTGGAAAAGAGTTTGAAATGTAACAAGGGAAATCTCTACGATCTTTTTTTTCTACGGAATCGTTTGAAAACAGTATCTTGAAGAGATATAGTCGCTCATTCGGTCACATTTTTTTCATCAATTAAGTGTATTTAAACCAGTTCAATATCTGACATATACATTGATATAAATAATTGATTAATTAAGCTAATATACGAAAGATATAGATAATGTAACAACAACAGTTTCCACATTTATTTACAAGCATCGATAATTATTTTTAACATCTGTATATAATTTCTTTATACATAATTAATTAATATATACTAGTTGCTGAACTTGTATTTATTTTTATAATAACCTCACTCTTCGAATCTAATAACAAAAATAGTAAAATTCATTTACCATTATTTATCATAATTGCATTGCCATCCATTGAATCCAAAAGAGAAAAAAAAGTCTCGTTCATCATCAACTTTTCGCTCCAAAAATAATTTCGATCTTCGTATCTAAGTATCCTCGAATATTCGTATGGCGTGTCCTCTCGGAATATGTCGGAAACAGAGGAGGAAAAAAAAAAAAATCTCCCTTTTAGCAAAAATTATCGACGGTTCGAGGAAGCGCGATCCATTCGAAAAGCGGCATTGATACGAAAACGAGTATCGACTTTGACCGTCCACCGACTCTCACCTTTGCCAGCGCGCTCCTTTTAATCTATCCACGCGGCGTAACGGTGTTCCTCCGCCTCCGGGGGGCTTTGGCGGATGGCGGTGCAGAAAAAGGGGTGGAGAGGAAAGGAGGAGAAGAAAGAGAGAGGAGGAAAAAAAAAAAAAAAAGAAAGGAAGGAAGAAAGAGAAAAAAAAGAAGGAGAGAAAAAAAGAAAGGGATCCATGCGGAATCGGGCGCGTCGAGTACGTGAAACGCATTACACGATCATCGCGTACGGAAAGCCCAGATCAATTACATAATGGCGCGACTGAAACGGATGCTCTTCAACCACCGCCCCGAGCCCCCTTAGCCCTGTCCCGCCCCAAAGCGTCCCCGCGTCCCCCTCCTCCCTCCTTTCCTCCCTCCCTCCCCCCCCTCGCCTCCTCGCGCAGCCCCTTTCGCAAAGTGACTATAGAACAAAGGGTTGAGCCTCTTCTCTGCGGGCGCAGTAATTATTATGCTCTTTGACGATCCCTCTGTCTGTCAACGGTAACGCCAACGGAATCGATACTTCTAAAACTTTAATCGTTTCACGTATGAGTGACATGCTTTCGCGTTAAGCCGTATGTAAAAATATTCCGCGTTCAGGGGGCCACCCCCTTCCCTCCGGGGGGAGGCGAGTTGGGTTGAGAAGGGTTGATCTCGCGAAAGTGACGAGGAGGGTACGGATTCGTGTCGATGGTTTTTCTTTCGTGAGAATCGATGGATCGTAAGGGGGGGATGGAAGTTTCGAATGATGAAGTAACGAAAGCAAAGGAATGTTTTTGGGTTGTATATATAAGATGATTGTTTTAGATAAGGATGTTTCATGAAAATGATGATGAGATTGGGACTTGCTTATTCTATTAATTTATTCATTAATTTGCAATCTACGAATTTGATTTCTTTTCCTTTTTTTTTTTTTTTTTGACAATGAATTTAAATGAATGTCGAACGTGAAACTTCAAATTACGACACTTATACGATATTGAATATTATATTGTTAAAGTAAATATTTTATTTGACTATAAACAGTTACCTCTAATTTAGGATTTATTTTAAAAATCATTGTTAATTTATACATATATATTATTTATTAATTCCAAACACGTTTATCACGTTTGATCTAGTTCGGATATATCGATATATTTAATCCAAATAGAAATAAAATTTACATTAAAAAAAAAAAAGGAACAACTGGAAAAAATATAGGAAAGAATTGAGAAAAATTTTTAACGAACTTATTACAACGAATCAAATAGATATCGATGAACGAAGAAACGGATAAGTGAAGAAATTGTTGACTCGGTATACATCAGCGTCAAATAAGGGAGGGAAATACAGAAGATAAACGCAGGATCGCGATGTTACCGAGAGTTAGATACTTTGGTGGATCAGTAGTGAAAAATGATAGGGCGCGATCGAGCTTGCGTCGCTGGGATCTCATTATCCCTGGTGGAAAGACGAGATCGTCTTCGTGAAACTTCTTTTTCGCCTGGAAGGAAGGAGGATCTCCCTCCATTTCACGATACAGAAACGCTTTCCTCGTTAGTCTTAATTTTCTGTTGCGGACCGACATAGGCGACGATACTTCATATCGCGAACGACAGTACATTCGTGGGAGCGTTAATGACACCGTGGATACACGCGATGAATAAGATCGTAATAACGAGTGCCAACCCCTTGTTCGCACCCCTTAATTTTCCTGCCTAATGTTTGGATTAATTTTCCGTTCGTCTTTTTCGCGCGCCGCGGATATATTTACTTTTGTTAAAATAAAACAAAGAATGTAGGCCGCTGTCTTCATATCTGAATATGAAATTTCTTCTTTCCGCGACAATACCGTGACAAAATCATGTTTATACGTAGAATATGTATGGCATATACACAGTTTCCAGCGAAAAATCATAATACTGTATAATATAATTTCAACGAAATATCGTTAATCTCGGATATCGATCACGATTTTCTATAATAAGATTTCTTTTAAAAACACGTATACATTGTATAAAATATTCAAGGCGGTTATGTTTGATCATGCATCTTGGTGGTCATTTCAAATTTGATATATTAAAATTGTTGTACAGTATTCATTTTTTTTATTACCAATATAAAAATCGTTTGCATGCAAATTATAAAATCTAATAAACGATCCAACAGAGGATCTTTGACCTCGGAACGTATCGTAATGATACGAGGCGAAAAAGAACCGAAGGAAATGTCTGATTTTTCAAACGCGTTTCCGATTGCAGATATCGCATATCATTACACATATACATGTATAGTATGTATACAGACATATACCAGAGATGCTGCTCTTGGCCCGAGCAAAATCTCAGCCCGCAGGAATGACAATAGACTGTCAGATAATGAATCCCCACTGTCACCCCCTTTACCATCCCACGTCCTAAAACCCACCCTTTGCCATTCTCTCTCTTCCTCTAATCATCTTTTTCTCGCAAGTTTCCTTTCTCTCGGCAGCGACGGCTTCGAAACCATCAACTTTTACTCATCGGAGAACAAACTCTTCTCAAACTGCATCGATATCTGCAAAAAATTAGACTGATCGAATCGATCATGAAAAATATAAAGCTAATTATTTATTATATTTTTCTTATGGTAATTTAGATAATGGAGAAATTTAATGAAAAAACTTATATATATCTATATTAAATATTTCTTTTAAATTATGTAAATTATAGAAAAATAATTACATGATTTTTTTATTTTCTTTTCTTTAAATAAATATTATCGCAATATTGTAAATATATTATATATTGTAATAAAGTTATATTTTATTACATAATTAATACGATTCAATTTTTCTTTTTTATCTTAGTATGTAATGCTTTTTTCAATATTTTCTTTTATTTTTATTTCTGTGGTGGTATATCGTTACATATACATTGTTAATAAACAATGAAAAATATTTATATAACTTTTACTTAATCTTCAGTCGTATCTTTCACTAACTATATTCCTTATACTTTCCACCCTTTATTCTTGTAGCAAACAGGACTATGACCGAGTTATAGACGAGGCGTTCGCTTAGAGCTAATGCCACTTTTATTGGTCAAGATTCCAGTCAAAAGCTGAATAGATGCTCGTTCCTCCAACTTAGTTTCCTTTAAAAATTAAACGAATCATTGATTATATTTGTTTATAAAAAGATTTTTTTAGAACTTCATTTAAATGTAATTTCATATATGTTAATTGACAAAATTAATTTACAAGTTCGATATATTATTTTAATTTTCTAACAAATAAACGTAATATTTTTTTAATTTATAAAAAATTTTTTTAATTTATAAATTATAAAATATATATACTTTTTCATAAACGTATATAATTGACTGTTCTTTAATATTTTCAATTTTATATTTAATAGATAATTAATATTTGATTTTTGTTTATATTTTGCATATTAAAAAGAAAAGAAATATAAAAACTTATTTCCTTATCCTCTTAAGCTTCTTTTTAATCAAAGATATAATGTGTATTTAAATTTATCATGGTACATGCAAATCCTCTCTCATTTTTTTCTTTCTTTTTTTATGTGAACTCGGAAACGAATGGAGCAAAGCCGGAAAAAAGAATTGGAACGTGAGGTATAACATATCGAACTGAATGTTGAAGCTAGCGGGAGAGCGAGTCGAAAAAAAATTTTGCCTGGAATAACTCCAGGCAGAAAAAATGAACAAAAAATTTCCATAAAAATGCACCAGTACGTATAATCCGGATAAAGCTTAGCATCGCGCGAATAGCTATGTTACTAGCGAAAAAAAAAAAACAGAATTGGTATATAGAAATGATGGTAATCAAAGATTGTAAAAGATATGTAGAGAAAATATCATTGTATACATAATAATTTTATATTATATTTTTTTTTTAAATAAAAATAAAATAAATATATATTGATCTTTCTTATTATATAATATTTTAATATAAAAAAGACCAATATCAACTCTTAAATAAATATTTATTATTTAAACTTAAAAGTTCGATAAAAACATATTAATAATTAACTTTTAATAGAATCAATGTTATATATGTCATATAATAAGCATAAATTATAATATTAAAGTAAAAATTTTTTTATTAGTTTGTTAAATAAATTTTAAATGTCGAATATAATTTTGTGAGAAAAATATATTTTCGTTATTTGTTTTAATACATTCATAATAGTATATAAATATGGTTTACATTTAGAACCTGAAATTTTACTTTTATGTATATAATTTTGTTTCAGTCTCATAGAAGAAAAAATTTTTTTAATATCTTGTATTTACGAATATTCACGCATAATAAAATGTTATTACTTCTAAAATGTACAATATGAAAATATCTTAATTCCACTTTAACAAAATATTGAGGAAATTATTAACATCAACAAGAATGCTGTAGAATATATTTATTACAAAATACTTTAGATAATATATACTCACTAATGTACGTCCGCACAAAATTTGGAAGATAACGATACTTGTTTATATTGTCAAGTTTCAGTATTGAAAGTAGTTTTGCACTAATTTCCTGATTAAACTTGACTGAAATTAAGTTTAACTATTACGGTATAAGAGAGTTTAAATAAAAGGGGAACTATCATCTTTGTATCTTATTATGATGAAATGAAACTCGAATTATAAATAAAAATATGCAGTTTAGAAAAATATGATCATGTTTTCATTGAGTAAACATTCTATGTGTTTAAAAAATATTTACTTAAAAAATTGTTTTATGTGCTTCAAAGTCAAATATATAATATATGTATTTTCATGAGATCTTAAGTTTTACTGATTATGAATCAGTCTTGAGACTGTTAACTGATTAATCATTAGCAGTAAATTAAGCTTTATAGATCACAATGGTTTAGTACTTTAGAATCAACAGAAATAATCTTGTTGTTTAGGCATTTTCACTAGCGGGCCTCTTCTTATTCTAAAAAAATAAATATATTTTATAATATAATATTATATGTAATTAATTTTACTTTTTTTTAAATATTATTTTAAAAAAAATCTTACAGTTTGTTTAGATGGTTTGACATCAGTACTAGAAGTACGTGTTTTGGATCTTTCTTGTTCTAATTGTGCATGTAAAGATGCTACTTCCGACGTTAATTCATCTCGTATTTCTTGCAATTTTGCTACTTCGGCTAATACTGACGCTTTATCTTTCACTAAAAAAGAAAATAATAATAGAAAATACTATAATAAAATTATATATATATATATATATATTAATATATAAAATTATATATATTAATAAATATATAGCAATAACATTAGATTATCAATAAGAAAACTATTAACCTACTTTCTCCATGAGACAATATTTGATACAATTTCTTATTTCTTTCTTTGACTTGTGTTAATTCTTCTTTTAAATTTTCTACTTGATTTCTTAATTCATTAATAATTTCATCACGTTTTTCCACTTCTACCTTTAATTGTGCAGATGTAATATCATCATCAATTTTATTTAATCTTGCCTTCAACATATCCTTTTCTTTTTCTTTTGTAATTTCTTCTTTTGTTTCTTTCTCCACTCTTTCAAAAAATTCTGTGTCTAAATCTATAAAATCATAGCTAACTAAATTTATTATCTTATATACATATCTACAGTAAAATATAAAATTACCTTTTGATTTAGTATCACTGCATTCCAGAGGTAATACTGTATTTTGAGTAGTAGTATTTGATCCCATACTGTTGAATTCCTCCAATGACATAGTAGCCTTTTTTGATTTTTTCCCTGATTTCTTATTTGACTCTTGTTCTTTTTCTGACCTAGCTGCACTTACTAGTTGCTCTTCATAAGCCAACTTTGATAGTAAGATGGCTTGATGTAATTCTTGCTCAAACGTTTCCTCGACAGCCTTAAGGAAATCACAATTGGACGTGATAACACACAACACTTATAAATATGTCACTACTGAAACAAAATCTTAGCTTTAAAATTTATATCTTAAACTAAACTATAATTTTCACACATATTAGTCAAGCCTGTGCTGTCCTTATTACATACAATTCGTTGGGAGTCATTGTATGAAAATGTCCAGATAAAAACTTATTTTATTAAAGTTACAAAAAAATTTCATTAAGCTAATGGCAAATAAAAATAAGATATTGTAAATAATTTATACATTACCATTGTATCTTTCTGTTTCCATTGTTCCCATTGTTGATTTTCATTATTGGGTTTTTTCTTTTTTCCCTATATAAATAAAGAAAAAATATAAAATAAATAAAAAAATAATAATAAAAATAAAAACAAAATATCTTCTACATTTTTATTTATTATTACATAACAATTATTTTTTTATAAATAAAATATTAAAAAATTCATTTTTTTATTATATATATTTTAAAATATATTAAAATTATATAATAAAATATATTATATTATTTACTAAATATTACATTGAAAGTTAAAATCAATATTCAAGTTTAATTCGAAATACATAAAAATCCCGCCATGATCATACTATGACATTTACCGGCTAATCAAAAACAAAAAAACAACAAAGACTACACACATCATACCTTATTTTGTTTTTTCTTATCATCCTTTTTTGGTTGTTGTTGCTGTTTCGATTTGTTGGTTTTAGATTTTTGATTTGCCTTACCAGTAGTAACATTCTTCTGGGTTTTCTTCGGCTTACAATCATCATCATCAATGCTGAGAATTGCGAATCTCGACGGCACGGCAGTCGCCATTTCTGTGAACTCTGAATATACATATGTATTGATAATGAAACTACAGAACTTCCGGTATCATTATAGTCATAAAAGTTCTAATGTTCGTCAGATTGTGTGTTATTATATCGTGTATCATATAGAAAACGATGTAATATAGTACAAATGACTTACGTGTGTATATTTATCGTATATAAACGGATGTATAACGAAAAATGAAGAACGACGTTAAGCTACCACATAAACCGGAAACGAACAATAAACGTTATTGCAAATCTTCAGCGCCTCTGGCGGAAAATATTATCGAAATTATACTTACTCACCCGGCGACACAGTAAGACCAACTGATGAAATAAAAATAAGAAAATATTTATATTTCAAAATATTATTTTTATATTTCAAATATTACAATTTCTTATAATTTTTTTTAAAATTTTATTACAATTTATCAATATATATTAAAGACTTAACATTATTAAAAAATTGAAAAATATTATCAGATTTATGATATAAATAATTTTCAATTTATTTATTAATTAATTAAATTTTTTTTATATTTCAAATTATATGATATAACAAAAATTTTGATTTTTAAATTAATTTGAATGTAATAACGAACTATATATTTATATAAATTAAAATATAATTAATATATATTACATTTGTAAATATATATAGATAATTATAAATTATTAATTATATAAAATTCAAATATTACATCAATTAAATATTACATAAATTAAAAATATAATTTGATTTAATTGCATATTGAAATCACAATTATTATCTTAAACTATAATAATACAAAATAAATTTTTACCAATGTTTTATTTATTTATCAAATCTATTTTTTAAATGTAAAATAAATAATTATATAATATGTATAAAAAAAAGATATAAAAATATAATATATATATAAAATTTGATTTTGTATAAAAATATTTGGTATTATTATATTAAAAATTTATTCAATAATTACTATTCTTATCAATTCATTTAACATAATCTCATATGGAACAATGGATATATATTGAAAATTTATATATATATAATGGTAATATATGCACTAATAAAGCATTTTAAAATGACAAACCGCGAGAAATATATATGAATGTGTAGTATTTAAATCCTTATAACCTTCAATTTTATATAATTTTTATTTCTTTATTATATATATAATAAAACATTTTTTTAAATGAATAATATATATATTTATTATTATCATATGTTAATATAATATATACATATCTATCTTTATTAAAAAATTGTAGAAATTATCAAAATAGAATACGAAGCTTAAAAGAGAAAATAGATATGTAATAGTTGGTAACATTGCGGAATCGAGAATCTCGAACAACGAGAGAGAAGGAAGTATCCATCTACACATCCATCCATCCACCGTACAAAGCCCCGTTGCACGTCGGGAAACTGAACATGTACGTACGTCGTATAAGCGACGTAGAGTGTTGAATGTGTCGATTTCGTTCGGGGTTGGCTTGCACTTTTCGCGGCTGTATGTGCGCGCAGCAACGTCGCGTGGTCGGTTATCAAAGTGTTTGCGAAGCCTTATAGTGTATTGTGATTGAGTGATAAGAGGTGAGGTGAAAAGAGAAACTTCTTTTCTTGGGACGCTCGCCAATTTCGGAGTTATAGGATTCTATTGCGGCGTCGTACTAACAAACTGTCGTGAGAACTGTAAAGTTCACGGTATACATCTGTGTAAGATATTCAATCAAGGAATTCGCGGGCTAAAATGCCCGACGTGGCTCCCGCGGACAACGTCGGCATCGAGATCAGAATCAACGAAGCGGTGCAGGACGAGGGGAGCGACGCTCGCTCCTGGTTTCCCGCGAATATACCTCCGATTCCATTTTTACATATGCCCGCGCATATGGGTGAACAATTTCTTGTATTTTGAAACATCAAACAGTGCTTATAAGTTAGCTGACTATTTAAAAAAAAAATATTTGTGTTTTATATACTACGGATGATTACTACTTTATTCAAGATAACATAACATGAAAACAACGACAATTTGCTAGCGTATTATCTATTTTTCTCATGTACTTCTAATAAAATATGTGGTAAATGATTTTGAAAAAATGTTTATGGTGCAATTATAGATCTGAAAGAACATATTAATTAAGGATCAGTAAATGTTTTCTTTAGAAGATTTAATAGTGACTACGTTGTCTTTCATATTTATGCTAATTAATAATATTATATATGAAGAAATCAAAAGTACTTTGATTAAGCAATGTGCTTTAAGTTTAAAAACTTACAAAATGAAAGAAACATAATTACAAAGTTTTTATAAACTTAAGGGAATCATTCATTCATTTGGCAATTGCATATTGCATTTGTTTATATGATTTTCTATATATATTAATCATGTTTTTTCTTAAATGAAATAATGTCATTTATTGTTACTGCATATTAAAATTAGATTTCAATCATAGAATAATTTTTTCTTATTGTTATAAACATATATGAACAATTAATTACACAAGGTGCTTCATCTAAAAACAGAAAATATATAAGATATTTATGTTGGACTTCAATGCTGATTTTGTGAAAGAATAATTTTAAATATATCTTTCTAAAATGTGCGAACAAACAGAAATTAATTATTTGGATGGAGATGTTGTTTGGGTAAAACTTGGAGGTTGTTGGTGGCCAGGACAAGTTACTGGATTTCATAATTTACCTGAAGATATTCAACATGAATTTCAAAAGAAACCTTTAATAGCTGCTGTAAAATTTTTTCAAGAAGATACATAGTAAGTAATTCAATATTTTTAAATTATTATTTTAATTATATATTTAAGTTATTATTTATTTTAATTTTTACTTAAATTTTTTTGTTTTAAATTGATATTCAATATATATCTTATTAATGTTTCAGTGAATTTGTCAAAAATTATCAACAGATTTATAAATATAACTGTACTCTAAAAGATGAATTTATCAGGAAAGGTTTAGGTATGATTATACATAAATAATAACAATTTTAATATTATTNTTTCTTTCAAAAAAATTTATTACATGTAATTATATATTTTATAATGTTACTTGCAGATAAATATAGAAGCAGAAGTAAAGATGGTTCCAGATATATGGATAAATTTCCTGGAGATGTTGAAATGGCTGAAAAATTGACAGGAGGTGATCCTGACATATTAAGTCATGACAAATTTTGTCCAGAAGAAAAACCAAATATATCAGCTTTATTTGGGGATAAGAAAATTTCTAAAAAGAAACGAGAACGTGATGAAAGTCACAGAAAAAGTGATAGTATTGAAATTGTGCGAAAAATTACACATCCACGTTTTTTAAGAGAAAGTGATCATGAAGTTCGAATTCGTCAACAACCTAGTAGTTTACAATCTACACCAAATATAAGTAATTCTCCACAATATCCTTGCCATTTATGTAATTTTACTTCTTCACGAGTTAATGTTATTATCTGTCATATAAAAAGTCATAGATCTGGAAATTCACCAGTATCAAAATCTAAAGTCAAAACTTATTCTCAATATAAAAGCAGATATTCTGATGAAGATACTCCAAAAAGAAAATATGCAAGAAAAGAAAAGAGTCAGTCAAATAAAAATAAAAGCAATAGTGAATCTGGTAAAAGAAAACAAATTAAACAAAATGAAAAAGTTGCTAAAAAGAAAAAGACTTCAGATCCTAAAATTCGAGATACCATATTGGCAGATTGGGAAGATGAATCAGATGAAGAAATTAGTTTAAATCAAAGTAAATCTATTGATTTAACATCTGTAAATAATTCACCAAAAGATCAATTTGATTTTAAAAAATCAGAAGAATCTAATGAAAAGAATAATACAATAACAGATACCAATGAAATTATAGAAGAAAGTGAAAAATTACTTAAAGAAACTGAAAAGCTTACAACAATTAATATAATGGAGGATTCTTTATCAGAAAATGTCAATATTTCAAAAAATTTTAAATCAAATCTTTTTGATAAACAACCTGAGCTAGAGAAAAATATTAAAATATCTGATATTGAAAGTAATGAATCTATTAATAAATCACAGACGGAAAAAGAAATTTTTAATGTTGATAATGAAAGTAAACTTAATACATCAGATAAAAATGATAAAAAATCATTATTATCTTGTTTTGATTTTCATGAAGAGGAACTATCTATACCTCCTGTAAGAAAAAAAGGACGGGCATTTCACCAAAAAAAAGAAATAATAAAGGAATTTGAAATGAGTCAAGCCTTAAAAACAGAACAAGAAAAAGAAACTGAACATAGTAAACCTGAAGATGAAGATAACAATATTAAACCAAAACAATGTGAAAAATTAAATACACTGCCATCTTTAAATGAGCAGAATTTAAAAGAAAATGAAAACAAAATTATAACTTATAATAAAGAGACAAATACTATAATTGAAAAAGCAAAAGAAAAAGCTAAATCTGAAAAAGAATCAAAAGAAATACAAAAATCTAATATCAATACTTGTGAAACAGAATTAGAAATTGTAGAAATATTTGAAGTTGAAAGAGTTGAAGCTGAAAATGAAAATGCTACAAATGGTTCAAAAAATTCTGCTAAAATAAATATAAATACTAATAAAGAATTAATAGAAAGCAAAGATTTAAGTATACAAAATATTTCTATATGCAGTAAACAACCAGATTCTAAAAACTCTATTAACGAAAATATAGAAAACATAAAAAACGAATCTTCAAAACAAACTGAAGAAATTTTATGTGATAGATTCACAGTTGAAACAGAAGATGAAACTGTTTCAGAATCTACAGAAACATTTCCAGAACAAAGTGAAAATTCAGATGCAGATATGTTGGATCAAGATCAAGTGCCTAATTCAAATTCTACAAATACTTTATTAAACAATGATCAATCCAATATTACTTCGCAAATTCGTAAGCATAGAGGTAGACCAAGAAAATCAGAATCTAATCGTATTAGTACTAGCGGAAGTGCTAGTGGTAGTGAAAGTCCAAAAGCAAGAAATAATAAAAATAGTCCAAAAGTTTTTGAAAAATTTGAAATAGAAAAAAGAACTTCCGAATCTGATAGCGAACGTCCATATAGTGGAAGGAAACGAAAGCCAAATAAAAAATATTTAGAATCTGATATATATATACAAGATGTAGATCAAAAAATATATAAGACTGATGAAAGTCAATCTGAAAATGAAGAAAAAAATTCTGAAAAAATAAAAATTAAATCAAAAAGAAATAAAAAATTTATAGAAAATGTCAAGAAAATAAATGAAAACATTGATCTTAAAGAAGAAAAAGAAATTGAAATTTCTTGTAATAAAATGGATACAACAGAAAATAATGTGAATTCTTCAAATATAGAAGTGAAAAATGATTTACTTGAAAATACTAAAAATGAAATGTTTATAGAATTAAACACAAAACTTAATGACAATCAAACTTCTACTGAAATTTCTAAAAAATTACAAGTATCAACTGAAGAAAAAATTCTATTAGAAGAATCTAATACTTTTGAAAATACAAAATCTTTAGTAATAGAAAAAATTACTGTTAAAGCTGAAAATACAATTCTTAAACTTGAAAAAGATAATGATACTAAAGATATATTAATACAAAATAATCCTCAACAAGAAAATTTAAAAGATTTGGAATCTTCATCTACACTTCAATCAGAATTTTTATCAGAGAAAGAAACATCTTTTCATCAACAAATAGATATTTCAAAAACTGTTGAAATGCTTCCTCCTAAAAAGTCTCAAATAAAAAAGTTTGAACTATCACAAATTGATATGTTTGATACTGATACTTCTACAAATAAAATCATAGATTCTGGATTAAATAGTGAGCAAGAAAAATCACAAAATATAAATACTGAAACAATTGAAACTAATATAGATTTAGAATTAATTAATTCTTTAAAACAGAAAGGACACGTTTTAGAAAATCTTGAAACAGACATAAATAATATGGAAAATACAAAAGATATAAACCAAATAGAGGAAGAAACTATAATACAAAATGAAGGAGAAACTATACCAGTAATTCAAAAAATTCATCAAATAGAAATAGAAACAATAGAAAAGGAACAAGAAATTAAATTAGAACAATTATCTAAAGATCTAACAAATACATTAAATGAGCAGCAAATTGAAAATAGAATATCTATGCAAACAAGATATAAAGGAAAATTTACACCAGAAACATGTATTAAATCAAAGAAAGATAAAGAATTATCTCCTGAAGAAAAATCAACAAATACATTCCAAGAAGCTTTCTTAAAAACGTTACATATGGACAAAAGAAAAGGTATAATTAATGAACCTGATACAATTGGAAAGGGAAAGAAGTGTAAAAAATTAATGAAGAAAAAAACTGAAGAAGAAGTAGATATAAGTACTTCTGAAGCAATTCAAAATGTGGTAAATAAAGATTCAAATATTTCAGATTTTCCTAATTCATCTCAAGACAATAATTCTCAAATCACAGTTGTTAGCAATTTTGAAGGTATAGAAGTAGTAGTTGATCAAAATCTTGAGATTGACACAAAAGTAGATGAAACTACTATATTTCAAAATGTTGATCAATTTACATCATCATCATCATCATCAAATGAATTTAACATTATATCCAAATCTTTAGTACAATCATCTTCAATTGAAGATACTTCTAAATCTATTAATATAGATATGCAAAAGTTAGATGAATCTTCAAGAACATCGACTTCTACACCTTCTCCATCATCCGATGTTACTGTACCGGTAAAAAAACGTGAAATGCCACGAATAATTGAAAACGTTACATTAACTGAACCTTTGCAAATTTTGAAATCGAAATTATTAGATAAATTACCACAGAAAGGAATAAAACATAAACTAGAAATAGAAAATACAAAAAGATCAGATCAAAAGGGTACTCCAAAAACAAAAATTATGAAGATTGAATCTTTATCTTCAAATACCAAAATGAAAACTGGTCCAAAAGTTACATCTCCACATTTATCTTTGACTAAAAAGTTACAAGTATTGAAAGCTGAAGAAGCAGAAACAGCTGCAATGATTGAAGCACAAAATGAACAGTTAAATGTAAAAGTTTCAAATATACCTACTACAACTGTTACAAGTGAAAAATATATTCAACAAAGTTCACAAAGTTTGGCAGATATGGAACTAGATATAAATTCAATGCCATTTGTTTTAAGTGAGGATGTTTTAACTCCAGAAAGTATTGAACAAATGCCTGTTGTTATATCTTCTATTATACCTGCATCTAGTACAATCCCAACAACATTATCTTTTACACCAACTACACAAATAGTATCTCCCACTCAAACTCAATACAAATTAAATGAAACTACAAATGAAATATCACCTACAAAGAAAAAAAGTGGTACTCCAGCAATTTTGAAAAACAAAACTAAAGCAAAACCTACAATTACAAGTATAAAAACATTAGTACCACCACTTACAGGTGGTGTAAAAGGTTTAAAATTTCAAAATACGCCAGCAACAAATAAAGTATCTCCTCTTTTAACACAAAAGACTGCATCAGGTAAATATGTAGTGGTGCAAACTTCTGGAGGACAACAGTTACGATATGGTGTTCAAGGAAAAACTAGTACACAACAAAAAATTGCTATACCAACTGGTAAAAGTGCTGGAAATGCACAGGTACAGGTTCAACAAGGTAGTAAAGTAGTTATATTAGCGCAATCAGGTCAAACTAAAATGTTGCCTTTAAATATTTCTAAATCATTAAGTGGTAAAGTTCAAAGAATTATGACAAATAAAGGTCAAGTATTTTGTCCTATCAGTCCTCAAGGTATTATAAATTCAAAAACAATCATTGCTCCCAAAGGAGATAATGTTTCAGCAACAACATCTAAGCTTCCTGCTGGACATAAGATTATTAATACACCAGGAATGATAGCATCAAAAGGAGTTTTAACCCCTATTTCAGGAACAATTGCAAAATCTGCTTTATTAGGTACATTGTCTCAAGGAATTATTACAAAAGGCATTTATACACCAATAAGCGCCTCTTTAAGCGGAAAAATTATTGGATCAAAAACTTTAGTTACAAAAGGTACAACTATTTTATCTTCACAAAATTTAGGTACTTCTAAAGCTATTTTAACTCCTATATCTCAAGCTATTACTAGCAAAACACTTTTAAATCCTCAAGGTATTGTAAGCAGTAAAGCAACAGTTTTGACTCCAATAACGGGACAACAAGTGAAAGCTATAGCAGCAAAAAGTCCATCCAAAGGAAATAAAGTACAATATCAATCTGTACAGCAAAAAGTACAACTACCTATGTTACAAAAATCACAAAAACTTCCAATGTCTGCTGCTTCACAAGGAAAATCAGGGCAAATTAAAACTGGTAACAATACAGTTGTATTACAAAATACTATTCCTACACAGAAAACTATACAACAAGGGAAGAAAATGATTAAACAAACAATTGTGCAACAAAATATTACATCTCAAGGTAATACTCAACAGACAATGGGGATAAATCCACAAATTCAACAAAAAGGAAAAGCTGTACCTACATCAACTATACAAAAAGTTATTATACCTCGTGGTAATCGACAACAAAAAACACAACAAAAAATAGTTGTTCAAAAAGTACAAGATCCTATCATTACTACTGTACAAAATATGCAGTCAAAACAAACAGTACCATTAACTTCTGTGCCAAATACATCTAAAACAACAATTCAACAAAAACAGACAGTTAGTAGTACTACAACTACAAAAATTACTACAAAAAGTCATGTAATAAATAAAACTACTACACAGCAACAAAAAAATTTGTTAAATGTTCCAATGAATTCAGTACCTCCGACTAATGTGAATACAAATCTTTCTACATCTTTATCTCTTCCACCATTAGAACCTATTGATTCTGACAGGAAATCAAAATTAGAAAATGTACTTATTGAATCTGTTCAAAAGGATCAGCCGAAAGTAGAAAAATTTAATGACAAAGCTAATGAAATAGAAAAAATAGAAGAACCAAAAGTAACAACACAACCACAAATAATGGCTTTACCAACAGAAAGTAATGATGGAACACAAACTTATGTTTTAGTAACTATTGATGAACAAGGACAAATACAACCCCTTGATAATAATACTCTTATGTCATTAGAAGGTACTACACAAAATCCAGATGGTACAAGAACATTATATATAGATCCTAGTTCATTAGGAGAAGCAGGAACACTAGACAATATTGTTCTTCAATTTGATAGTGCTGTATTACCAAATATACAAACCAATGCTACAGAATCTACTCAAGCAATTATATCAGAAAGTTTTCCTACTTCAGAAGTAATACAAACATCAAATCAAGATATTTTGGCTGCTGCCTTGGCAAATACAGATTTTCAACAAGAAATCAATTTAACAGAAAATCCTACCGGAAACGTAATGACCACTGGTTTGACTCAAACAAGTCTAATCAATCAAACTATTTTGCAATCAACTATTATACCTCCTACAGAACCTATTTCTTCTCCTTCTGTACTTGAAACTTCATTGACTTTGAATCAACCAATAATGACTCCCTTAGAGGTACCTAGTAATTTACCAATACAAGCAGAATCAACCTCAACTTCTGCTGTGGCAACAATTCCATCTTCGCTCGAATTACCAATAACAATTACAAATCCTAATATTTCTTATATTTCAACGGCAGAAGCACAAATTCAAATCCCTGGTAATTCTATGCCAGATATTGGAGAAATTATGGAAAATCCAAATACAACAGAAATTGCTCGAACAGAAATCCCTGCAAGCACTCAATATCTAGTATTACCAAATTTAGAAGATAATATAGAAACTTCCAGTGAACAAAATACTACTATTTCTATAACTAATGTTTCATATTCAGTTTCTATACCAAATAATATAGTTTTACAAAGTTCTCAAGTTCAAACTACTCCTTCAATGCCAATAATAGATGATTCTTATACTGAAAATGTACAATTCAATTCAACTATAGAATCATCAATAGGAACAGAACAGACTTTTGCAGATGTACCTGTTTCTGAAATGCTCGTTTCAAAACCTATTTCCGAAAAAAATGTAAACTCACAAGATATTAACGTAACATCAGAAATAATAGTATCTCATGATGTTTCTGCATCATCTTCCCAAGAATCTATTGTATCTACAAATGAATCTTGTATTTTAAATGAAGAACAGAATGCAATACCTTTACAAGAAGTGTATTCTTCTCAAGAAATTTCTATTAAGTCAGAGGAAATGATCTTGAAACAAACCGTTACTAAAGGAGATAACAATTCTCATGTAGCAATCGGAAGTCAAAATAAAGAAATTAATAATGATAATATAGTACATGTACAAATTGTGGAGCAACCAGATGATGCAATGACAAATAATGTATCAATAATAGATAAAAACACTTTAGTTACTTCCGAATCTAATATAAAAACTTCATCTGTAGAACATGTAGGTTTTGAAGTTTCAAATTCAAATGAAATAAATACAAATAATTCACAAGAGATGCAAAATATAAAAAAGTTTGAAGAATTAAACTTTGATGAGCAATCAAATATCAAGAATCATTCTCCTATATGTGAAGAACAAACAGCAACATCTAATGAAGTAGAAATTTCTCAAGAAGAAGCACAAATTCTACCTGCAGAATCACTAAATCGTTTAGATGAACAGAATATGGATATAGATGAGACTATTGAACCTAAAATTTATGTTGCAAATACAATAAAAGAACCAGAGGACTCTCAAAGAGATGAGCCATCTTCTCAAGGTGAAACAAATTTGATACGAAGAAATTTAGAATTACATTTTGAAGAAACAAATGCAGAGACTAGTCATGAAACACCATCACAATCATATGAACAACTTGGAATAGCAATGACTACTGATTCTATTGATTTACCTAGTCAATCTGCTATAAAATCTGAAAATTCAAGGGAACCCTCACAATCAATAACATATGAATCTATGGAAACAGATAAAGAAGCTGTTGTAGCAGAACCACCGACACAATCATTTGAACATTCAACAAAAATAAATGAAGCTTCTCAATCATATGAAACATGTGCAGAAGCAAGTACAAATGCACCAACTCAATCTTTTAATAAATTAATACAAACTCAAGAAGGAAGATCAACTATTGATGATACGATTGACGATCAAACATTTCCAACACAGAGTTATGAAGTTGGTAAACCAGAAAATATTCCAGAAAATTTAGAAACAGATCCAGAAATTAGTCAGGAAGGAAATATGCCATCTCAATCTAATGATATAGGTACAGATGGTATTGGTACATCTTCAATTTCTACAAATAATTCCGGGCTTAATGAAGACGAAACTGCAAGTTCGTCTTATGTTCCAGAAACACCAGAAAATCAAGAAAGAGATCCAGATCAAGAAAGTGCAATAAGTACATCGTCTTGTGAAATTCCACCTTGTGCTGAATTGAATATTGCATCATCTAGTGCAGAACATACAAGTATCCATGACAATGGAGTACCTGAAATACCTACATCTTCATATAATTTAAATCCAGATATTACTTCAACTCATGTAGACTCAATACCAACATCTAGTTATGAAGAACAAAATGTATCAACATCTTATGAAGTACCAATTTCAATGCCTGGCCTAGAAGAAACTCCCTCTCAAAATTTTGTTACAGAAAGTACTGATCATAGAAATGAACCATCTAGTTACTATACTCATCATCAAGAAGTAACAGCAAGTTATTATGAATCTGTAGGACAAGAAACCAATTCAAGATTAGATGAAGATCCACAAGAAGAAGTTACTCCCAGTTATTATGATGGTAATCCACAAGAAGCAAGTCAAAGTTATTTTAATCCAGAAGAAGCTACACCAAGTTATTCCAGTCATAATGTTTCTCCCAGTTATTATGATCACAGACCAGAAAGTGAAGCAAGTCAAAGTTATTATTCTGCAGATGATATAGAAAAATCAGAACAATCTTCCTCACAAAATATTGAGGCATCACAAAGTTTTTATCAAGAACAATCTGATGAATTAAAATTAACTCAACAAGGAGAAGCTACACCAACATATACAGAAAGGTATCCAGTTGATTACACATTGGAGAATTCACCAATAGAGAGGCATGATCTTGTAGAAAGTTCTGTACCAGCCACTAGGCCTACAGAGAGGTAATATATTATGATGCGAAATAGCATTTCGCTATATGAAGAGTCCTTGTTTTCATAGACTAATGGATATAACAGCCATTGATATATAAACTCGTCTATTTTCAATGTAAATATAATATTAAGACAAGTGATTAAATATAAGATTAAAATTAGATTCTTATTATAATTTATATCCATATAAATATGAATATATATATATATATATATATATATATATATATATAAATAAATATATATGTGCTACATGTATGTATGTGTATATGTGTGTGCGCGCGCATATATATATATATATATATATATATATATACACAACACACATATATATACACATTCATATATATATATATATATATATATTATACGCACGAATATCACAATATGTGTGTGCGTGTGTATATGTATCAACTACGGATATAATCCGTACATAAAATTTAAAATGTGAGCAGTGTAATTAATAAAAGAAAAATTATGGTTTCATTAAAAAAATATTATGATCTTATATATTCATCTTGTTTAATATATTGAAATAATATAAGCACATCGATATATTAAATTAGATTATCATTCATAACTTTTTTTTTTTAATGGACACAAATACTTTGTCATATAACGAATTGATTACATATTTTCGAATACAATGCACGTACAATATATATTGTAAAATTTTGTAAAAAGTCATTGGAGTAGTAGTAATATTTGTTAATTATTGTTAATTTTGCAATAAAAATATGTTTATACTATTATTCATTTATTAATTAAAAAAATATTATTAAATAATTGTACATTATAACAGGTTCTTATTGAAGATAATCAAAATTGAATCAGGAAAAATAATTCAATGAAATTTTACTACTACTCGTAATGACAAATCGTAATAAACGTATTAAAATAAATGCACAATATATCTTCAATAAGTACCAGTAACGTACGTTCCAAAATATTTATAAAATTTAAATAATCAGTTTCTTGGGCTTTATTTAAAAATAGTTTTTCATTGTTTTTTTTCATCATTCATAAACTACTTGCTGAAAAAGGTCTTTATGTATAATCACAAATGTAGATAATTGAGCGAATTAAGGATTGAATTATTACACATACATTGTTTATTTGTAGGTAATAGTTTACATTTATGAGAAATAAAGAAGCCTATTATTTCAATTATAATGTGTAATCCGTGTGCTGATGAAATGTAAAAGATAAAAGATTTTAATATAAGGAAATCTGTCATGTTTGAAATAAATTAATATTTACAGGGGAGTAATTTTAAAATAAATATTTGTATAATTACTAAAAATAAACATTTTATTATGAACAAAATCATTTTATTTATGTAAAATAATTGCAATTATATATCGCAATTTTAACGAATTTGTATTTTAATGGTTTTTGATGTGTAATTTAAAGTAAACAATGTTTTTTAAAAAAAACAATGTAAGTCTCAAACAAGACAGATTTGCCAACATATTCTAATATAAACATTTATATTATATTCTTTATAAACTCATGTTATCAAAAATAAATTTATTCTTATTTTCGCGGCGTTTTCAATCATGATCACGCTTGTATATATTATGTTACTATTATGAAAAATTATTAACTATCATATATGTATCTTATTTGAAAAAAAAAGCAATTTAGTCAGGTAAAATTGCAAAGATGGACTGAATTTGAATTTGAATTTTTTTGTTGCTTTTGAATTTAATCGATATATAGATAAATACACGTGTACATATATTTTTCACTCAAAAAAATATATTATAAAAATTTCTGTACCTATAAATAGTATATAATACTGTGAAATAGGGAAATATAATTACATTTTCTATTAAAATTTTCTGATACAATCGTAACTTGAAATATATTGCTTCATTGAAGTAACCAAATTTAAGTGGCATAAAGTGTTTAAAATAGCATTATCGTGTTCTTATATGGATAACAATTTGATATTTTCATCACTAACAATACTTTTTATTTCTACAGTGTGCACCTCATACACGATTGTAACTAAGAGATAAAATAAATACATAAATATTTACATAAAAAATTATATATGCAATAAATGTTTTTGTTGTTTTATTATTTGAAATTATCCCATTACAATAAATTTTTACCGATAAATTTAATAATCTCACTAATAATAATTTTCACTAAATATATTTTCAAAAAAACTAACAAACAATATTTATATTTATATTATATTTTATGAAAATTGTTAAAAATTATTGTTGAAGTATATAATTCATATATATATATATATTATATATGTAATATTATAGTAACAAATTTTTTTTATTATTATAATCACATGACATGTTAAATATTAAAAATTTTTGTATGTAATTTATAGATTTATAAAAAGTATAATTATCTTTTATTATTATCAAAGATTTATTACCTAAAATAATCCCAAAATACAATAAATTATGTTACATTTATAAATGTATGGCCATTTATATATACAATATAATAATATTTGCAATAATTATAAAGGAACACAATCTTTACAATCGTTATTTCGATTGATTTTATTTTCGCCAATATTGTGCAAACTTATGTAATTGTTCCACTAATACTGCCATTACAGCTGTTACTGATAAGTCCAAAAGACTATGTACATAATGTACTGCTTCTTCATCACTCAAATCCAATCGTAATTTGTCTTGAACTTTTTTAACAGCTTTATCTGGTTCTAATGCTATATCTGGAACACTAGCATCAACCATTAACGAAAACAAATTTAGAATTAAATTTGCATGTCTACGTAAATGTAAAAATGCAGTATAGCATTGTTTTCGAAATTCATGATAATGTTCTGAACCTACACCTCCCATAGCTTCAACCATTTCTTTACTTAATTTCATTGGTGGTGGTAAAGGTTTTGGATCTCTACCCAAAATATAACCAAAATCTATATGAAATAATTTGCCTAAAATATAAATATTATTTAATTTTATATTTATATAATTATTTATATTTTTATATTTATTAATTTTATAATTTAAATAATTTAAAAATTTATAAAAAAAATTACCTGATGTTGTTAAAAGTAAATTATCTAGATGTCGATCACCAACTCCAAGCACATATGTAATAATGCAATAACCAGCTGAAATTTTACTTATATATAATTTAAATTAATATAAATTCTTTTAGAAAAATATATATTTTTCTTACCACAACTACGAACATAAGTATCCATAACTTCAGGTACAACACCATAAGGACCATTTTCGGATGGATGATGTTTTCGAAAAAAACTTAATATAGAACCTTCACTAGCTAGAACTTCAGCAACTGTTGTAGATTCAATAAATTGTAAAAAACCATGTCTAGTACTTGTAGCAAGTACCCTAAAATATAAATTAATTTATATTTTAAATAATATTATATATCGAAAAATTGTTTTAAAAATATTTACCTATAAGGAGTAAGTTTTAAATCCAAGTTTTCTCTTCTTAATAACTTATCCATAAGTGCAATTGTTTGTAAAATTAATTGATCTTGTCTAAGATCGTCACCATGTTTAAAAATTGCAATGTATTCACTATTATCCATTGTTAAAAATGTTAATTTAGATGGCATGAGAGCTGATTTAAAAAGACTAGCTCTAAAAATAGCATAAATCATTAAAATATAAATATTCATTAAATTAAATTAAATATTCATTATTATAAAAGAAATTATATACTTTTCAGGTATAATTCCTTTGATAGAAATTTCTGGATCCAAAGGAAAAGGTATTGGTTCAAAATTCGAAAAATTAATTTTAAATGCTGGATCTGGATCTGCTAATAATACTCTCAATCGGTCAGTCTTTTTTTTACGATTTCCACTTTCTCGTGCGACTGCTTTCACCAATGCTACTAACTGATCAATAAATATTTTTTGATGTAAAAGAAATGCTCTCCTTTTTTGCCAAATAGCATTTCCTTGTGCCAGCATCATTGAAAACATTGACATTACAGTATTATACATTTCTTTGACACGAGTATCTTGTTTTGCACTTATAGATGGATCACTTTGATCTTCACATTCAATTGAAAGATACCAATAAAAATAATTAGCCAAAGTAGTATTTTGGCATGCACGAGTAATCAGAAAAGATGCTAAATCCATAAGAGAATCTTGATTTATTGAAAATTGTCCATTTTCAGATTCACTAGACTGAAAATAATGCATATCTATATAATAAATTATCTTTGTAATAAATTAGAGAAATTCAATGTTTATATTATAAAAGTACTTACAGTTGTTACAGCTATAGATGAAGAATCATTAATTTGTATATCTCTATCCAATTTTTCAACTTTTTCTGTTTCTTTTTCTTTTATTAATATTTGATGTGCCCTTTTAATACTTTCAAAATCTTCATATTTCAAAGCTTGTACTAATTGTAACAAATATAACATTAAATCATCATCAGGTGCTTGATTAAGTCGAGTAATAGCATATCTTCTAACAGCTGTATGTGTAAATGCTGGACCAAGTAACTCTAATGCATCTTCAGGATCAGGTGGTGCCCATAATGCTAACATTTCTAATGCTTGCCGTTCTTCTCCAGCAACTTTCCAATTTACACATTTTACGAATTTTGTTAAAGCTTTCTTTTGATTTGACAAATAAAATCTATATTTCCAAATAAGATCCTGTTCTTCTGTAGAGAGTGCTGTTGTTGGTGGGTAACTTAATATTATATTTAAAGCATCACGAACATTTGAAGTTGGTTTTAATTCTCGGGTATGACCACCACTCCTTAAACTTCGAGCCAGTTTATGATGTTTTGCTTCCACAAGATTTTCCTAATAATAGAAATATATCAAATATATGAAAATAAAAATAAATATATTTATAATTATATATATGTATGTTATATATTTAATTTGTATATTATAATAAATTTTAAATTTATTATATTATTTTTAATATTAATGTTAATATTAATATATATTTATAATATCAAATAACATTTTTAAATTATATTTTATTAATCTTTTCATTAAACTTAATTAAATGGCAAGTATAACAATGTATTATTTTATTAAATATGTTTCAACTTATCTTGAATTGTATAGATAAAAAAAAAAGTAAATTTTTTTCTGAAACAAAATATTTGTAGATTTTATAAATATAAACTTTTAAAATCAATTTGGATTTCTATACTAAACTGATTGCTGATGTATTTCATAATAATTTATAATGATACTTACTTGTAAAATTTCATAATCAGGTAGAGTTACAACATCTGGTTGTGATCTGTGTTGAACAACTTCATCTCCATCTTTTTCATAATATACTATAGAATACTGAAAAGAAAATATGAACATAATATATGAAAGAATAAAAAAAAATTATAATATATATATATATATATATATATATATATATATATAAAATATTTAAAAGATATAAAATATTTAGCATATTAAAAATAATTTATAATATTTTTTATTATTAATTTTAAAAATTATTAAATTTGAATAATTTTTTCATACCGGTATTCCATCCATAGTAATTTCTGGAAACTCAATCATTAAATATAAGTACTCAGACGCTCTTTTTTCTCTTTCATTAATTAATTCAATCTCTCTAAATGTTAATCTATCTAACCAATCAACTTTATTCATTTGACCATTTCTGTGTTTTTTGACAAGTTTTGCTAATCGCTGCATTTGTTCTTTCCCATGATCTCTAGTTTTTCCTGGTGTACTATTTGGTATTCTACCATCTGCTTCTACTCCAGGCCATACTCTAAGATCTAACATTCCTTGACGAAATACTCCATGTTTTCCAAACATAGATATTGTTGTACCACCAATAGGTAATTGTCTACCAGGTCCAGCACAATCATATAAACTTATACATAACTGAGCATCTCGTGGTAAATCAGAATAAGAAATAGGTAGAGTTACCCATTGATTCCAACTAAAAAAATTAATAAGATTTAAATGTACATCAAATATATTTTAAAAACACTACAAAATGATACATACTTCCAACGTGATGTAAAATGTTTATAAGCTGTATGAACAGGTAAAGCAAGTGGTCTTCCACCAGCCCACACTTGTAAAGAGGCTGCTAAATCTCCACGTCCTCCATTGGCTCCATATAGACCAGAATATTTCAACATAGGATCAATAAGTAATTTATCATATTCAGGTCGTTGTTTCTTACCTTCTAAAGTTCCTCTATTAAAAAAAAAATATATATATTATATAATGATGATTTGTACTAAAATTATGATTATTTATTTTTATTTATTTTAATTAAAATAACCAATGTAATGGAATAATCTATAATATAATTAAATATATTCAATCATCTATTTCATCTGAATTAAATTATACATTTACATTATAATAGAATTATTTTATATTTAATGATATTATTAGTGGTCCACTTGTTTTTATTACAAAGATATACTATAGAACATCATTATAGTAACCTGATACCAGCTGATACTGACACACTTATTATATTTCACATTTTTACAAATATCTTACATTTTAATTTGTATTCTTGTATCTAATGAAGAACTATACACATAGAAAAATTTATCACTAATATCTTCCATCATTATTGAATTATAAGATTAATATTTCTCTACATTTTTTGACATTCTACCACGTCTACCGTACTCGTACTCAAAACTCAAAACATACATTAGTGCATATACTACTACATACTACTACATAACACACGCAAATAAAATTGCCGGGCAAAGTCTGACTATTAGAAGAGTGGGAGAAATAACGGGTGTTCTTTTGTATTATATTTAGCATAATAAGATACCAGATTAAAATAGCTACCCGTGATTTTAGAGAATAGCAATATACAAATGATACACAATAATATCTTCTAAATGCCTTTTAAATTCTAAAATGACAGAATAAACTAATTAAGTACACTGAATTTAAACAAGTGAAAGTCTGACTCGACAATAAAAGTAAAGAAAAGAATTTTAAACAATTGTATCAAAAAAATGATTCGTTTGTTATCTATTCTTTTGCTATTTGTAATCTTACATCATATTTTTAAAACATGTAGTTAATTATCCAAATAATATTATTAAATAAACAAGATTTAATAACGTAATGTTATTAAATATAGAGATTTAATATTATATATTTTTAGTAAAATATTATAAATAAAATATGAATTCACAATTTATAATTGAATATAATTGATTTAGAATATATTTACAAACAATAGTTATCTCTGATATTGTATGTATCTCATTGTATATCATTTTTAATTTTTTAATTTATAATTGTACATATTATATATAAATTATTTGTAAATGCGCCATATTCTCTAACAAAATATTTTTTTTATTTCTCATTTATAATTTTATGTTGAAATTTAATTCCGATCAATATTAGTGTCATCTTATTCTATGTTAAATCGGTAATGTTGTCACTAAAATACTAACAATCTTAATAAAAAGTTCTCGAGGCAAATAATTTTGAATGTTGTCTATTCTATATTTTGTCTGTGCTTCTATTTCGCGCCAAAAGCCGTAATAAATAGAATAGGAAAGATTAATAATTATTGAAATTTTAAATATAATCAAATTATTCTGATTTGAAAATGGTTGGAAAAGGAAGAATGTATGTGATAAAACGCGGTAAGTCATAAAGTTTATTATTCTATTGATATTTTGAATAATATTAGTTTAATTCAATTACAAATGTAAAATATTCTAAATTTAAATATTTTTCATAATTATTAGATGGGCGCAAAGAAGATGTTCATTTCGACAAAATTACATCCAGGATATCTAAATTATGTTATAATTTAGATATGGATTATATAGATCCTGTAAGTATATTTATTATTGAATTAATTATTACTATTATTCATAATTTTATTTTGATTATATTTTGTATATTAGTTTATTAATTTTTATTTATTAATTTTTTGCAAAATTATGTATATTTTACTAATAAGGTAGAAAGAAAATAAAAGGAAATTACATTTTTAACATAAATATATTTATGAATGCATATTTTGTTAAATTTTTATGTTTTTTTTCATAGTCTGCAATCACTTTTCGTGTTATCAGTGGTTTATATTCAGGTGTAACTACTGTTGAATTAGATAATCTTGCAGCTGAAACAGCAGCAACTATGACTACCAAACATCCAGATTATGCAATATTAGCTGCACGAATTGCAATTTCTAATCTTCATAAAGAAACAACAAAAAGTTTTAGCGGTAAGACAATGAATATATTTAATTTATCATATTCAATTTTTTTTTAATAATTCAAATCATTTCATTCAAATTATTTCATTTATAGAAGTAATATATAATTTATATCATGTAAAGGAACAATATACAAATAATCAAAAACCTGTTATTAGTGAGAAATATTACAATATTATACAAAAAAATGCAAATAAGTTAAATTCTGCAATAATTTATGATAGAGATTTTAGTTATAATTATTTTGGTTTCAAAACGCTTGAAAGAAGTTATTTATTAAAAATACATGGAAAAGTAGTTGAAAGACCACAGCATATGTTAATGAGAGTTGCAGTTGCTATCCATGGTGAAGATATTAACAAAGCTATAGAAACTTATAATTTTTTATCAGAACGTTATTTTACACATGCATCTCCAACACTTTTTTCTGCATGTACTAGGCAACAGCAAATGTCTAGGTATATTTTTTAAAATTATAATAAAATATGATTATTTATATAATAATTTAAAACTTATATATTTTTCAGCTGTTTTTTATTAACAATGAGTGAAGATAGTATTGAAGGAATTTATGACACATTAAAAAGATGTGCACTCATTAGCAAATCAGCTGGTGGTATTGGACTTAATGTACATTGTATTCGAGCAAGAGGTACACCAATAGCTGGTACACTTGGTGTATCTAATGGTTTGATTCCAATGATTAGAGTATACAATAATACAGCTCGATATGTTGATCAAGGAGGAAATAAAAGACCTGGAGCATTTGCTATATATTTGGAACCATGGCATGCAGATATTTTTGAATTTCTAGATCTTAAAAAAAATACTGGTAAGTTAGAATTATTTTTAATTTTTATAATCTTTTATAATTATTTATAATATTATTTTATAAATATTAATTTTTTAATCAGAAAATTTGAAAAGTAATATCAATAGAAAAAAAAACAAGAAGTTTTATTATTCATTGTGTATATAATAAAAATTATTACAAAATTATTACAAGAAAAAAAAATACTATTTTATTTTGCTTTTATTTTTTTTATTTTTAATTTATTTTGTATTTATCTTATTTTATATATATTTAAAATATAAACCAAAAAAACATAAATAAATATAGAATAAAATACAGTTATTAAAATAGACATAAAAATAAATATAAAATAATATATGATGATTATTAGGTAAAAATAGATTTGTATTATAAATTAATATATGTTTTTTAAAGATTATAAAAAATAATTTAATTATGATTTAATAAATTAAATTTATGTGCAGCTAATATTGCAAAAAATTTAATAAATAATTTAAATTTATGATAAAATAAAATAAAAAAATTTATGATATAATAAAAGAATAAATTTTTAATTATTTATTTTAGTAATATTATATTGTACTATGTTTAATCGCGATTAAACAGGTAAAGAAGAAAATAGAGCTAGAGAATTATTCTATGCTCTATGGATACCTGATCTTTTTATGAAACGAGTTTTGGATAATGATATATGGACTTTAATGTGTCCACATGAATCTCCTGGTTTGGCTGATGTTTGGGGCAATGAATTTGAAATTCTCTATACACGGTAAATTAAATTAAATTATTGAGATTTGAAATTATAAAATTATGATTTGACATTATAAAGTTAGTTATTTTTCTCTCTCTCTCTCTATATATATATATATAAAGATGTTATTATATAATATAATATAATGAAATTCATTGTCAGTAGATTTTTGATTACTATATTTTTTGATAATAATTCAATAATTTAATAAAGTATGCTTATGAAATGTTGTAATTTTTATTTTAATTTTTAATGATTAATAATTTATCAATTTCAATAGTATTTTTATAAATTAAATTATATAAATAATATTAAATTCTTAATTAGGTATGAGAATGAAAAAAGATATAAACGACAAATTCAAGCTAGAGATTTATGGACAGCTATTCTTATTTCTCAAGTTGAAACAGGAACTCCATATATGCTTTATAAAGATCATTGCAATCGCAAATCAAATCATCAAAATATAGGAACAATAAAGAGTAGTAATTTATGTACAGAAGTTGTGCAGTATTCCAGTCCAGATGAAGTTGCTGTCTGTAATTTAGCTTCAATTGCTGTTAATATGTTTGTAAATCCCATTAATCAAACATTTGATTTTCAAAAACTTCTAAAAGTAACAAAAATTGTTACTTGTAATCTCGACAAAATTATCGATGTCAATTATTATCCCATTCCAGAAGCAAGAAAATCAAATTTTAGACATAGACCTATAGGTAAATATTCTTATACTATAAAATATATATTTTTATATGTTTATCATATATTTATCACATATATTTTAGGTATTGGAATTCAAGGTCTTGCAGATGCATTTCTTTTAATGCGCTATCCATTTGAAAGTGAAGAAGCACAAAAACTTAATATTCAAATATTTGAAACATTGTATTATGGTGCTTTAGAAGCCAGCTGTGAACTTGCTGAAGAAAAAGGTACATATGAAACTTATGAAGGTAGTCCAGTAAGCAAAGGAGTAAGTAAATTATAATAAATATTGTATTTACATTTTTTTTTTAATATAGAAATGTCAATATATTAATTATTAATATCTACTTCTAGATTTTACAATACGATATGTGGAATGCTATTCCAACTAATTTATGGGATTGGACTATTTTGAAAAAAAAAATTGCTAAACATGGAGTTAGAAATTCTTTGTTAATTGCACCTATGCCAACAGCATCAACTGCACAAATTTTAGGAAATAATGAATCTATAGAACCATACACCAGCAATATCTATACAAGGAGAGTTCTGTCAGGAGAATTTCAAGTTGTAAATCCTCATTTATTACGAGATTTAACTGAAAGAGATCTTTGGAATGAGGATATGAAAAATGAAATTATAGCAAATAATGGCTCTATACAAGTATCTATTTCATATAAATTCAAAGTATTCAATTATTAAATGCATGATGAAGAATTATTTTAAATAAAAATGTTTTTATTTTAGGACATAGAACGTATACCAGATGATTTAAAAATGCTTTATAAAACAGTTTGGGAAATACCACAAAAAATAATTTTAAAAATGGCAGCAGATCGTGGTGCATTTATAGATCAATCACAATCATTAAATGTTCATATGGCAAAACCAACAACAGAAAAACTTACTTCAATGCATTTTTATGGATGGAAAATGGCAAATAATTTTAATTTCTTCTTTATAATTTATATAAATGATAATTTTCATTATTATTCTATATATTATTCTAATAGAAGTTATTTGAATATATGAAAATATTTTTTAGGGTTTGAAAACTGGTATGTATTATTTAAGAACAAAACCAGCAGCAAATGCTCTTCAATTTACAGTTGATAAATCCAAATTACGAAATACAAGCAATATTACTTCTAATCAATCTATTAATTCTGAAAATGATAATAATGAAGAACTTAATAATAGTTCTCAAAATGGATGGTTACAAGATCAAAATAAAGAAGATGTAGACATAGTACTCGCATGTTCTCGCGAAAATGGAGATGCGTGTATGGCCTGTGGATCATAAATATGATTTTCTTATTTAAAATTATTTAAAATTATATATATTGTATTTAAGTTATGATTTTTATTTAGAATTATAAATGAAAATTATTTCATATTTTTATGAGTATTGCTTTTCAGTATGTATTTTATAATAATATGATATTGAAAAATTCTAAAATAAATAAAATTTGTTATTAATTAATTTCATAATAATTTATTTCTTTATAATTAATATTTAAAATATAAAGATTTGAAATTTCGCGCGAAAATTTTAATAAATTTTAATAAATGTTGATCACTATTGTATGCTTTGTGAGCTACAGTCAAGTGTTCAGGAATAGCGTCACTACGGTAGTCAAGTGAAATGTCAAAATTACAAGCGTGTCGACGTACATAGTTGCGTATCAGTTAACTGTCGAGTAAATTTCGTTTCGTTAAACATCCAAAGTGAACATATTCATTTCAAACTCATATAAGAGTGATTCGGCATTGTGCCGATTAAATATGTAATGGGTTTATTTTTGATTAAAAGAAAATAAGGAAATAATAAAAAAGATTTCTTCTGCAACGAATTTGGGCATTGATGCCCAGCTGATGCATTTTAACATATTTGACAGTTGAAATTGCGTAATTGTTGCTAGGATTTTCTTATGAGTCTTTTTACGCAATTTATCTAAATTGCCGTATAGAATGGCGGATTTGGATGACTTATTTCATTTAGATCAATACGGAGGTCCAGAATCTCTTGCAGAACTATGTTTCCAAGTAATCTGCAAAAATTTAGATATTATCTCGGTGAAGGATAAATGCGAATATCGGAATCTTTTAAAAGGAGTAGTTTTTCCGAGTGAAATATGCGATAAACTTATTGAATATGTTTTACGAAATGATCCGAATGAAGATCATGATCGTTTCTTTACAATTTTCAAGAATGTATGGATAACCAAACTTAAACGCGTCAAAGTTGTAGGATCTAATATAACTGATGATTCAGTACAGATCCTTGCAAATCATAAACTTTTGAGATTAGAACTTACAGATTGTCCTAATTTAACAGATCAATCTATTGATTATATAAATGCAAATGCAGAAAATTTGCATACTTTAGTATGTCGTGGTACTTCTGTAATCATTCCGGAAAAACTTACAGGTAAGAATACTTTATTATTCATTTTCAATTAAATAATTAAGTATACTGTAATTTTAATATAAATTAATTAATAATATAAATATAAATTAATATATAAACTATATATATATAATATTCCATTGTTAAAATGCTTTTTTAATTTTTATTTATTTATAATCAATTATGTGTAGTTTATTTTTTAAAAAGAAAATAATCACAGTCATATTATAATGTAACTATTTTTTTTCAAATTGATAAAAAATAAGTAATATCATCAAAGTTATTTAAATGAAACAATTATAATTATGTGATTATTATTATTTTAAAATTTAATTTTTAAAATAATTAAAATATAAAATAAAATAAAATATTTAAAATAATTAATTTTTTAATCAATATTATTTGTAATTTATATGTATTTATATAACATTTAATAATATATGAAATTAATATATATATTTTTTCTTTAATTTTATTAGCATATCAAAAACAAGGATATGTATTTAAAATACCAAATCTACGGACCTTGGCTTTAGAATATGTTCCAATTTGTGCCTTGGAATATAATATACTCTTGGCTGGATTAACAAATTTAACAAATTTAGATTTGTCCAATAGTTTTGATGTGGGCATTTTTGATTTTTTCCATTTGATTCCTAATTTAGTATCTTTAGTTTTATATAATGTTAAAATTATTTCTCAAGCTCAAGCTTTTGTTAACAATATTTGTCATTTGAAAAATTTAAGGTAATTATTTATTTATTATTATCATTAACTTACACACACACACACACACACACACACACACACACACACACACACACACACACACAATAAAATATTTAAAATTTTTAATTCAATGTTTTTGAAATTAGGCATTTAGATATTTCTCAAATCAATCCTGAGGATGGAGTGTTTGCAAATCCTAATACAATCTTATCTGATATTGTAAATGGTTTGCCTCAATTAACATCTTTAGATATTAGTGGCACAAATTTAGCAGGAATCGAAATTGTAAATCGTGCAATACAAACAGTTGAACATTCTTTTTATTCTGACATGTATAATAATCTGTGTGATATACCAGGTCTTATTTCAAGAGTAGATAGACCTTTACAATTTTTAGGATTGTATGGAGCAAATGATGCACCTTGTAGACGTCGTAATATTCCAGCAAAATTGGTAAATAATAAAAATAATAAGTTATATATAATAATATATATGTATAATAGTATTGTATAATTTATTTCTTATTTACTAATTATTTTGTAATTTGAATTGCTAGATTGCAGGAAATGCAAATGAAGATCAAATATTAGTTGCAGCTCATGTTTATATGAATAATAAAGAAGATTTAATGTTAAAAGTAATAAGTGATTTATATCAAATCTATAGATATGAAAATTGTCACAGAATGGATCAAGCACTTTGTGCAGTATTAGAAGCAATGGAAAAATATCCTACTCAAAAAGATATACAAATATCTGGAAGGTAAATTTCATAAATAAATAATTACAAATGAATAAATTTTATATGCAATTGTATTATATATATTAAAAAATTTAATACGAATATTATTTATATAGTGCAGCACTTTTTTATATTGTAAAAATGAAAGAAAAAGGTGAATTAGAAGCAAGATTGAAAAAAAGAATTGTACGTACACTTCTCATTGGAATGAGTATTCATAAAAATGAAGAAACTATGATGCGTAATGGTTGTCTAACATTATATCAATTCCGATTACCGCAAGATGTGGTATGTATAATCCTTGTTCTTCATATTAAAAACATTATTTCAATTATATTACAAGATATATTTTAAAAAATAAATATGTTGCTAATTATTTTATATATTTTATTAGATGTCACATTATGAAACATTGGTCAAACTACTTTTGCATTTAGCTAATAATGCGCAACAAGAAAGTTATGTTCAACGTATTGGAATATTTCTTTTAAATACATTGGCATGTCAAGTAACAGGTAGAGAAAAACGTTTATTAGGCAATCTAGGTTGTATAAAAACAATGCTTGAACTAATCAAATACAGAGTTGAGTCTAGAACATTTGATGATGTTATGGAAGTAGCTTGGTCAACTATGTGGAATGTGACTGATGAAACTCCTATAAATTGTCAACGATTTTTTGAAGAAAATGGCATGCCGCTATTTTATAGATGCGTTATGGTATGTAAAATTAATATTATTTAATTTATTAATGAAAGTATTAAATTCATATAATATTTTTAAATATTTTATGCTTATAGCAATATTCTCGTAAAGAAGAATTATTGAAAAATATGATGGGATTACTTGGTAATGTAGCTGAAGTACAAAGTCTGAGAGTGCACCTAATGCAACTGCCATATATGGTTGTTTTTACAAATTTAATTCGTAATGTTAGAGAAAGCATTGAGGTATTTTATATAACATAATATATAACATAATTATATTTAATAATTGTATTTTTATAATATCAATTGTATATTTATTTTTTTATAATTAATTTTTTATAATTTTTTTTGTTGTTAGGTACCATATAATGCAGTTGGTATATTAGCTCATATAGCATCTGATGGTGTTGAAGCATGGACAATAGAAAAACCTAGTCGGGATGTAGTTCTTGAACTTATGGTTGAAGCTATTGAACGATGGGATATATCATCAGAACGTAATATTAATTACCGTTCGTTTCTGCCATTATTACGTTTAGTAGATATATATCACACACCACAATGTCAACATTGGGCAGTTTGGGCTCTTGCTAATCTTACCACTGTTTATCGTAAGTATTATATTTTGTAAAATTTAATTTTATTTTAAATTTTAAAAATAAATTTCTTCATTTCATATATTCATATAAAAATATTATATTAAAAATTTTATTATTTATATTATTATATAATATATACATACGCATTTAACATTTAACAAGTTTTATTAAAATCATGATTATTTTTTTTTAATAGCTCATAAATATTGTATATTAGTTATACGAGAAGGAGGCCTTGAAAAATTGAATACCTTAATCTCAGATGCAAGACCATATGAACGTATAAAAGAACTTGCCCATATTGTAATTGAAAATTGTAGTCATTATAGTAGCAACTCCAATGATATGAATGTTCATTCGCCATTAGATGAAGATTATATATATAGTTCAGATGGTTAAAATTCAATTTTCATTACTATAATTCAATAGCATAAAAGTAGAATGTTTTATGTCTGTAATAAAAAATTTTCTAAAAAAAAAGAGTGTGAGTAAGATTATAAAAATATGCTAAAATATTTGTATGTTGATTTGCCAAATTGTAAATTTAAAATTGAGTACTCAGACAATCTTACTCGCACTTTTATTACATGAACATTTCATTGCATATTTTATTTATTACATGTACAAAATATATTTGGACTATTTGTGCAAATATATTATTAATGATATTAAAAAAAAAGTAGTAATTAGTTTAATAAAAATATTTTTGATGTAATAATCTCTAACACTGTCCAAATTCAAATACATTTTTGATTTATGTAAATAACCATGCTGTATTATAAATAAGATGAAACTAAATTTAGACTGAAGTAATTTCTTTAAATAATGAATTACTGATTTAAACTTATATTAAGTTTCTTATACTTATGTGAATTCTTTGTAGATATTTGTATTATAAATAATTTTTCAGTTGCCATTAAATTTTGTTTCATGAAAAAGATTTAAAATAAAAATAAATCTATGCATTAGACTATTATGTAAATAAAATTAAAATGAAATAAGATGAATTAGATTTACAAATTTGTACATCTCTATTACCAGAATTAAAATTTTTTGAAATAATAATGCTGTTGTCAAAATCACACTATAAAATAAATATTATAACTTAAACTTAATAAACTTAGTAAATTTTAATTATTGACTTACGCAATTAGTAAAAAATTTACGTAAATGATTATTTAAATGATCATTACTGTAATCATTATGTAATATTATTGTACGCGTGTAATAAATTCTTGATTTATTTAATATGTAATATAAAAATGGATAAAATTTATCTTTTCTTATTTTCTATTCTGTTTACTTTTATTATTTAAAAGATTTATTATTTTATTACTTAAAATATTTTATATATTATAAATATTAAATTTTATTTTTGATAAATAATTTTTGCATTTTTGCAACATTATGCATATATAAAATATAAACTTGAAGTAATAAGATTCATATTTATTTAATTATATTTCATTACTTATTATTAAAAATTTTTATATAATAAAAATTACAAAATATATTCTATTATTTATTTAAAAATATTATTTAAACTTTTTATTTATATATAAAAAAAAATATATTTATTATATATATTTAAAATATATTTGTTGAATTTTAGTTAAATTTTATAAGATAATTAAATAAATCAATTTTGAATATGTAAAATATTCTAGATAAATGACTGAATTTAAAAAAAATAATTTGAAATATATATATATATATGTGTGTGTGTGTGTATATATATATATATATATATATATTATATATTATTGAAAGACAAAAGAATTAATTTTTTAAAAATTAGAATAATATAAAATAATATATTTTATTTAAAAATTATAAATTAGTTTATGTTCATTAGTTATTTTCAATAAATAAATCGCATAATATAATTAAAACATGAGTATGAATTAAATTGATACTAACTTCCGGTTCTGTTCCTTTATTCCGGACGATCGTTAGAATTTGGAAGAAGAGTGACGCCACAGCCTTTAGGGAAGACGACATTTTATGTGAATCGCGCGTCCACGGCATGTCTGAAGAATTTTGTGCCAAATACTTAAATTTCATTATAAAAATTTTAGTTGCTAAGATTTCATAAAGAAAAATTTACGTACTTTAATAAGGTAAATATCATCTCGTTTATATGAACAGATTTTCCTAGATAAATGACGGTTCTAAAATTCTCGCAGAGTGTGGCCATTAATTTGGAGAATAAAGAAATAAGTTATTGATCTTTATATTGAAAATAATATTAATTTTTGTAAAAAATAATATATTTTATTATATATATATATATATATATATCGTTTTGATATTATAATATTTATTTAGTATAATAATCGTCGAAGCACTTTGTCCAAAACCATGCACGATTGCGAGTGTGATGAAATATGTACATATATGTCTAATTTATGATAATTTTATTTGGCAAACAACTTTTATAATTTACTAATACAATTGATTCATATATCTTTTAAAAAAAATTCACAATTTTAATAATTTAAATGTATAATGATTTGGTATTTATTTTTACATAATATTGTTAATCTTTTCTACTTAAAAAACATATGAACAAATTTTTTAAAAATATTTTTATTAATTTGTTAATTTTTAATTATTTTATTAATTTTTCACATTATGCATAAAAACAATAAATGTATATATATACATACACTTAAGTAATTTCTATTAAAAAAATTTATACATGAATGTATTTTGTATAATATTTTAATGCGATACATAAACATTCCTGTTTTGTCTATAGATCTTTGACACCATATCTGACATGTATAACCCATCTATAAGTTGTAGTTATAGCTACCATAAATACAGGTTGGTAATAAATTATATACATGTAAATTTAAATCCATTTGGATTTTGCATTTTTTTTATATATATATTTTTTACAAATATATGTATATTTTTATTTATTATTATACATATTATTATTATTATTTAACAATATAATAAATTTTCATAAATTTTATTAATATATTCTTAAATAATTATAATCAGCAATAAATATAATAAATACTATATCAAAAATAATATATTTAAATATGGTTTTCATTTTTATATTTTTAATATTTTTATTGGCAAATTATATTACTATTATTAAGAAAATAATAATATATTATATATATATATATACACATAGTTATTAATTATAAGAAAGTTATATTTTAAATACTTTTACTATATTATATTTCTTTCTTTTTTTATTTTTCTTTTTTTTTTTTTTTTAATTTTAGCTCTAATATGAGTTCTCGAGGCCGTGGATTTAATTCTCGGGGAGGCAGTTCTTATAGAGGAAGAGGTGGCGGTAGTGGAAACGAATGGAATAGTGGATCAACAGGAGGAAACATGTCTAGCAGAGGAGGTTATTCCTCGTCTAGAGGAGGTCGATTTAAATATTCAACTACTAGTTATGATTCTCGTTCAAAATATAATTCTGGTTAGTCAATATTTATATTTTTATATTATAATATAATATAAATTAATAAAATGGTTATATAATATATCTATTTTATGAATATTATTTTTATCAAAATTAATATTGATATTTATATTTATAATAGGAGGTTCAGAAAGATATTCTAGTAGAGGAGGAAGAGGTGAACATTCAAATAGTTACAAAAGACCAAGGGTAAATAAATAAATTATAAATTAAATAATTATATGTATATAAAATTAGCATATATGAAAAATTTGCTTTAATAATTTAGGATTCTTATTCTGGAAGAGATGAACATCGTTCATCAAGTGATTCAACTCGTAAAAGGATGAGAAGTGATTCATATCAGGTATGTATTTTAGAAGTTTAAGTATAGCGATATTTTTATTGAAAGACATTTCAAAAAAAGTGTTAGTCTATTTTGTTTCAATCTCCTGCCGTGCTGTGGTCAAGAACCATTTTTTCATCTTGAAAGCCCTGCTTCACAAAAGTTCTCAAATTCTTAAGTTACATAGCATGAAAAAACGATGGTCCTGAAAGTTTTTTTATCTTTAAAATTTAAGTATGCAAATTTAAGTATTTAAAATATTTTGTTCCATATAAAAAATATTTTCAGGACACTCGTCTAAACATTAAAAAAAAAAAAAAATTAAAAAAAGAAAGAAAAGAAACAGTAGGCAAGGCATTCATAAGTCGTCATACTTTC
This sequence comes from Apis laboriosa, assembly GCF_014066325.1. Taxonomy (NCBI): domain Eukaryota; kingdom Metazoa; phylum Arthropoda; class Insecta; order Hymenoptera; family Apidae; genus Apis; species Apis laboriosa. The sequence continues at coordinate 579,723 of NW_025224195.1, forward strand.
CTTTCAAGCGACGAGCCAACGGCTACTTGAACACCCATTCTTTTTGCGTTGGGACACTACTGGTGGAACACTACGAAAACATCACATAATTAAAAGATGAAATACACCTAGATGGTACTTAATTATTGCCTGCACACAGTTGCATTAAATATTGAGAACAACCTGAAAAGTATCAGAACCAACAGATGACTAGATATATACATATATGTGCGTGTGTGTATATATATTTATAGAAATGTGAATTTTAAAATGTCAACATTACGTCAGTATTGTTCTCTATCTAAAACAATATGTGCAACTGAACCAATTTCCTACACAATGCAGATCAGTTAACTGAAATATTGAAAGCATCCCTACATTGCCGCACCGCAAAAATTTTTAACAAATACTGCTCTATACAATTTTCTAAATTACATCAATTAAAACTTATCATTGAGATAATGAAGTAAATTGTTAATAATGTCAAAGTATCGTAGACCTTTCCAATATAAAGGACATGCATCCTATGTTATATTCAATTGAAAATGAGTGAGAAACATGAACCTTTTTTAAATATATATCTATAATATGTACCTCATATCTACAGGTTGAAGCTAGAATATGTACTGGAAAGCATTATAAAAGCAGTGAAAGTACACAATATATTTTTCACATATTTTATCCTTAAAGAAAATATACAAGGATATAACATTATAACTACAATTTTATTAGTTTTATTTGATTTCTTGGTCCATATAAGTGTGCATAAGGCATTGAATTATATGAAAGAGTGCTTTACAAATAAGAGTATATAAAAACACATCTATCTTTATGCTATTAAAATTGGAAAGGTCTATCAAACAAATAATCCAGAATCATACAGAATTCAGTTCATTTGATATCTTCAAGCAAACGAATGCTGGTCAAAGCTACTATTCTGAACTCGTACCTGAAATGAAATGACAAGACTGCTATTACATTTTTTGAAAACTAAAAATTGTTTTTAATATAATAAATAAAAAAAAGGGATGCAAAGTTATTTATATTTGAAATATGAAAGATAAAATAATTTAGGTGCTTTTCAAGCTTAGGCAAGGTAAATCTATATTTTGGTGATCCAACGGGAATGGGTGTAGTGACCGTAACAGTACAAGGTTGGATGATTTTTATTAAACGATTGGCACTATAATGAATGGTAAATAAGGGAGTGCAAAAGAATCAACTTGGAATGGAATTAGAAAAAATATATGGAGAATATCAGATAGGAGGGAACAAAGGGGAGGAATGTATATAGATTAAAAGAGAGAAGGGCAGGAAAAGAGAAAGATACAATGGGAAGGAGCACAATTGAATTTGATTTGGCAGGGTGGAGGTAGCGGTAGCGGCTCTCAGAGGTATTCTTCGTCGTATGGTGGTTCATCTGCATCAGCTCCTTATGACGATAATAAGGGATCGTCATCTTCGGCCGTGTATGAGGACAAGAGACAGAGCGAACGTGCTTCGTCATACCATCGCTCAGAGGACCGTCATTCAGCATCACGGAGCTATGCACCTCCACCACCCCCTCGAATTAGTGAAATGGCACCTCCAACTCAGAGATATAGCTCGAGCCGAGGGCGAATATCGCATCAAAGCTCAAACTACAGAGGTCGTATTTCAACTCGCGGCAGCGGAAGAGGGGGTGGATTCCATCGCATGAGCTCTCGATCGGACGTCATCATGGCTCGCAAGCGTACTCTACACTCACTCGACTATCGACGCAAGCTGCTAGGATCGCGATCGCGAGACTACATCCAGCGTGTGCGCATGACCACAACCAAATTGCGCAGGAGGTAATTAATTAATAAATCACTTACCAACCGCAATACCGTCCTAGTAGCCTGCTTGCTTATTTGTCAGTAAACGAACTGACTATATCTGACTATAATGACCTGAGAGTCAAGACGATGATAGATATATAAATGGTAAAAGAAAACACAAAAAATGACACAAATGATCGCACGAAACCAATTGTACTGCCGAGAGGCAAACTTTTCGCAGGGTTCTAAATAAAAAAGGGAATTGATTCTGATATGCATAAATACAATGCGTATATCATCAAAATACAATGTAATTACTTTTGATATGAGAACTACTATAATACTTGTACTTTACGAGATCATTATTTATCATTCTTACACATAGCGGTGATTAAAACCAGTATAAGAACGTTGTTTCTTATATATATATTTTAAAACGCGAAAATGCGGAAACATAAGAGCACAATGCAGAGCAAAAAGGCTGAATAGTTAAGACCTTTATTGCAATACGAAATGCATTCATTATGGGGGATAAAAGAAAAAACAAATACTATCGCGATATTTGCTGTATATCAACTATAAGAAAACAAAATTTTGATTGATGATATAATGAAAGACAAAGGAACCAGAACAAGACGAAGGGAAATAATGTAAGTCAAAACAAAATTGCTGTGTCGTTAGTAGCGGTACTACTAGGCTATCCGGAAGTAAAAAGGAGTCAGGATCAGGAACCAGTATGAAGGACAAGGATAGAGAGATGACCAAAGCTATTAACGCTGAATTTTCCGATGACGATGAAGAGGATGATGATAACAAAAGTAATTGGGATGATGATGATAAGGTAACTCCATAGGGCTGATAATATTTGCTCCTATTGTCTATATGCATATTGTGTGCTACTAATGGCAATACTTACTGTAATATTTACCGACATTAATTCAGCCACATGAACGCGATGATGAAGAGGAAGAGGAAGAAGAAGAGAAAATGAAAAAAGATGAAAAAAGAAAGAAAGAAAAGCAAGATCGGGAAAGGCAAAATACCGAAGATGAGGAAGAAAAAGAAGATGAAGTAAAAGAAGATGAAGATGATCGAAAACATGAGGTGAGGCTAATTAAAAAAAAATTTTGCTATTTTAATTATTAGCTTCCCGTTACGATGAACATTTGTTACGCGTATATTTTTAGGATGATGAAGACGATGGGGATGATGAAGAAAGAAATGAAAACGATAAAACAGAACACGGTAGAGCTACTGGTTCAGAAGAATTACCTAGTAGAAGAGATGGGAGAAAATTTATTAAATTAACTTGTCCACATTGCGCTCATCGTAGTGTTACTTTCAAAGAATACTCTTTGCATTTGTATTCGGGCCGTCATAGTGCAGCAATGAGACGAATCGCATCGCGTCATAAAGCAACTTTAACTCGTATGCGTGTCTTGCAACGACAAGAACAACGACGTGTCGAAGCTCGTGATGCTGCGCGTGGTACTTTGCCTTCTCGTACCATGTTCTGTCCGATTTGTAAACTCAATTATCGTTCTCTTAAAGCAGCACATCAACTATCCGATTCCCATCGTCAAATGAAACGATTTCTTACACCATTTTGCCGCACATGTCGTATTCAATTTCGATCACCAATGCTATTTGAAACTCATATGTGTTCTTTGGATCATATTAAGGTACTATCTCTATAATAATGTTAAATCTTTTGAAGTTTTAATATATTTTATACCTATATATCTTTCAGAGAAAAAGTGCATTGAAAGAAAGAATGAACGCTGGCAATGGTGAAGCGGAAGCGGATTCAAGTGGACCAGAAGAAGATGACAAGGAAGTTAATCTTGATAATTTCATGACTTTGGATTCTGTAGGTGATGTTGATGGTAAGTATGGTTATTAAATTACATTTTTATAACAAACGTTAATTTTCATAACAATTATAAATAATTTACACAATAGAAGATGAAGAGTCTCCTGAAAAAAAAAAAGAAAAACCGGAAAGTGAAGGAACAAATGATACAGAAAAGAAACCTAAAAGCAAACAAATGATTAAAGTTGGAGCAGAATATATAAAACGTGTCGAGGTTCAGTTCTGTGAATTATGTAAGCTATATCTACCACGTAGTGAAAATAGTGAAAGAGCAATAGCACTTCATTGTTCAACTAGAAGTCATCTTAAACGGTATAAATTTAAAACGATTTTATGAATTTATTTTTATTTCTTATATGTACAATTGTTGATATAATTTTAATATATTATAGATATGTGCGCGATAATGATGATAAAGCATTGCGAAGGCAAGCAGAAAGAATACATCTGCAATCATCGTCATCTACCAATAATACTTCTACACCAAATGCTGCAAATAGTACAGAAAATGCTAAATCTCCAACTAATTCTGAAGCACCGTCTACAAATAACACATTGCCAGTAACTACAACTGATGGCACTAATATTGCTGAATCTAGTAAAGCAATTGAGCAAAAAGGGACTGTCGAATCTGAAAAGAATATAAAAGACAACAAAAATGGACAAGCGGAAGAAGAAGATGATGATGATTACCCAGGCGATAGTAGCGATAAGTTGTGGGATGATGTCGATAAAGACTTGGGCGATATTTTAAGAGAAACAGAAGCAGGAGGTAAATCAAGTGATGATGAAGATTCTCGTTATGATCGTTTCCGTAATTCAGATAAGAAACAACAACATTCTGGCAAGGATAAAGAAAGGGATAGCGAAAAGAATGAAATAGATGAAAAAGAAAATATAAAAAAGCAAGAAGTGAAAGTAAAAATTGAAAAAATAGATATGTAAAGTCCAAGAATTATTAGTACGTTTCAACCATATCCTAATGTGATTTTATTATTTTTCTACAAAAATTTGTAAAACTTTAAAAACCATAGAAAACATAATATCAGAATTTCATACAAAGCAATTATTTTTTATAAGGTTAAATAGTTATTTTCAATCAAGTTGACAAAACTCTATGTATAATACTATATTTGTTCTCTATAAGTTTGTTGTAAAAATGTTGTAAAAATGCGTAATTTAAACATTATTTGTTTCATATAAAATTGTGAGTATGAAACTGTGTTTAGATTTTTATTTACTAAATACTGGACATGCTTGAAATGTACACATTGATATAAACTTCATAATGTTCAATTCCTTTGTAATTCAAATAGTCACTATGTACGCACATTCAGTGACAATGTTGACAAGAACTGTTGTAAAGGAAATTATTCATATAAGCATGTTAAGTATAGTTATGTAAAAGTAGCGGTTATTTGTGCATTGAAAATTTGATGGAATCTACAAAAAATAACAAAAATATCTAATTAATTTCTAATTATTAATGTAAATGAATATATAACAAAATCGATAAACTTGTCACTTTTAGATAAGTGTAATAAATATTATATACATCTTAATACTATGATTTGTGTTTATCTTGTAATTTAATAGAGCAAATTTTTCAATAATTAAGATTTATTGAATGAATTTTTGTTTATGTATTATATTTTCAAAATATTTTATAAATATAACCACAGACTAGATAAATCTAATATTGAGATTTTGTGTTTTAAAATATTGACAAAAAATCAGAATGTTTGATATAATTTCTACATTTTATAATAATGGTGAGTACAAAAATTATATTTAATTTAATCATAAAAAAAAATTAATAAAAATCAATTCTCGTATTATATTCATTGCATTGTAGATCTTTAACATTTATATTATACATTTATTATATTTTATTATTTATATTAAACATAATACTATTAAAGTTAAATTTACTTTTATATATTGGTAATATACAATTGTAAATGTAATTATTTGTGCAATATAAACAAAAAATACATAATTTAAGATTTTTAATGAATAGGTTAAATTAGAAGACAATAAAGTTAATTAAAAACTTTCTTCATAAATTTTGCAGAGTTGATAGATATAGATAAGAACAACAAATAGTAAAATAGAATAGATAAAATAAGAATTCAAGATATGCATCATTTTTTGAGTGTTTTTGATTTTGAAACGATCTTTAATATTCAATATTTAGATGGCATTAACTATCAATTCTTATCTATTACTTATTACTATTACTTATTATTATTTTTATCTTATTATTTATTCAATTTTATCTATATTAATTTTATCTGTGGCACTTTAGAAATGGAATTGAATCTGATCAAATAGTAAGAGAAGAATATAATGGCAACAATATAATCCGCAAAATAAAGCTTTTTTAAGCATCTATTACTTTTGATTTTATACATTGTTAAACATAATGATTTAAGATTTTTTAAACATTAAAAAAAATTATAATTTTTGATTTACCAAATTCTATAGGGCGTCACTAATCAAAGTTTGGGATATTTTATGATTTTGATAAATCTCTAAACTTAATTTTAGATTCTAACAATAGAGACACCCGTTTTTTATATAGCTGTTATATGACATCTTATTTCTCCCATTATTTTCAAAATAGGAATCATGTGACATCTTTGGATATCAAATATTGTAAAAACTATTCTATACTTTATTTGTAGTTATACATAATCTAAATTCATGTAATACATCAGTTAGTAATCAGCTGTTCAACTATGTCATTCATATTTTTTGTACATGACTGCCTATTGATCAACATAATGCCGAAGCACAGTATAATCAGTTGTTGATATGTTTTAGATTGAATAAATATTTTTAAATAATTTTTATAACAACTAATAATTGACAGTGAGCTTCTGCATGAACACGAAATTTGTAGCATAAAATTATAGTATTATTAAAGTTATATAATATCATATACATTGTCAGAAATTTTACAAAAGGAATAGTGTGTGAAGAGGTTAGATTTATATGTTCGTTTGACAGCATATGAAGGTGAGATCTGATGCCAAATTAAGATCATAAATAAAGTAAAAACTAATTATAAATTATAATATATATATATATATATATATATATATATAAACGTATAAAAAGTCATTATTCTTAAAATAATTATATTTCTGTAATCTTGAATTGTGGAAGATGCGATGCGTATAAAATTCTACACAAGGTTAGATCATCTTTGATGTTTGACGTTAGATCTTAATTTTGTGTCAAACTTGTGTATGAATGATATAAAAATTTATAATAATAATAAAAAAAATTTACATAGAAATAAATTAAATATAATGCTAATCAAATAGTATTTTTAAATTTAAAATATTTATAATATCATTAAAAACAGATAATATAAATAATTATAAAAGATTATTAATTTATTTATATCGCATAAATAAATCATTGATTAGAATTTCAAAAAATATATTCATTAAAATATTATTTTTGAAATATATATATATGTTGAATTTAAATTTTATTACAATATAAAATGAATTTGTATTATTTGAAATGAATAATAATATATTATAAATAATATCAGAATCTTCAGAAAAATAATGGGTCAAACACTTAGTGAACCTGTGACAGCTAAGAATTTAGCATGCTGTAGAAATTCAAACTATCGAGTTGGAAGTTCTTGTATGCAAGGTTGGCGTATCAAAATGGAAGATTGCCACGTACATATACTTTCATTACCTGATGATCCTGGTACTGCATTTTTTGCAGTATATGATGGTCATGGAGGTAAGAATAAGATAAGAATAAAATTTTTAAAGCAAAAATATAATTAAATTGTTTAAAATTATCTAAAAAAGATTAAATGTTGATCAATATAATACATATTGAAAACATATATTATTATATTAATTATATTAAAAGAAGAATTTTAAAAGAAAATTTCAAATTTCTATATAAATTTCTATTATAAATAATATTAATAGGTGCAGCAATGGCACAATATGCTGGAAAACATCTTCATGAGTATATAACTAAAAGAAGTGAATATAAAGCAGGTAATATTATTCAAGCAATACAACAGGGTTTCTTGGAATTAGATAGAGCAATGCAAAATGATGCAGCACTTAAAGATGAACAAGCAGGAACTACTGTTATAGCACTTCTTATAAAGGATAATGTTATATATAGTGTAAGTTCTTCTTTAGTTAATTTTTTTTTTTTGTTATTGCTATTATTATTTTATAAGACTATTATAGGCAAATGCAGGTGATAGTAGAGCAGTGGCAAGTATAAATGGTAATGCTATTCCACTTAGTCGTGATCATAAACCAACATTGAAGGATGAACGTGAAAGAATTGAGGCTGCTGGTGGTTGGGTTGAATTTAATAGAGTTAATGGTCAACTAGCATTAACTCGTGCTCTCGGTGATTTTATGTTCAAACGAAATGAACGTAAATCTCCGCAAGAACAAATTGTTACTGGTAATCTTAAATTTCTAACAAAAAATTGTTTTTTTGTTAAAATTATGCTAAATTTTTATAATTACAGCTTTTCCTGAAGTTCAAGCTTTTCAAATAACAGAAGATTGGGAATTTGTTGTTTTGGCATGTGATGGTATTTGGGATGTAATGACAAGCAATGAGGTAGTTAATTTTATAAGAACACGTTTAGTTCAATCGAAATTCGGAACAAGATTAGAACAAGATACATTGGATCCTGAAGAAATTTGTGAAGAACTTATGAAACATTGCCTTGCACCAGATGCTTTAATGGGTACTGGTTGTGATAATATGACAGTCGTTCTTGTATGTTTTCTTCATGGAAAACCATATTCTCATTTGATTTCACGCTGCAAAGAATCCATTAGTACAAATTCTTAATCACTTAAATTATTAATATTTTATGTGTCGATTATTTTTAAAAATTCTTTATATTTAATTTTACATCATAATGAAATAATATTTCATCATCATATTTCATCAAAAATTATAAAATTTACTAATTTTTTTATGAATTCTTATTGTTTTTAAGTTTTATGAACACAAATTTTTTAAAAAATAATTGATCTCTATTAACAGTATTTTTCTCATCATATAATTATCATGACATCTTATTTATAATTTCAAAAAGCAAATTACAAAAAGAAACTGAATTACAAGTTTTTATTTACAATTTCAAACAATGGACAAGCAATGCCCAGATATAGGTTTAGTAACAACTTTAGTAAAATGCAGTAAGTTTTCATTCAAAGTCCATAGCGGTCTTGTAAAGAAGAAACAGCCGCATTGGCAAGAGAACTCAATCTGCCTGCAACTTTATATACTCCTTGACGTACACTTTCTCTAACGTCATCTAAATCGACATCAGCTCTTCCACCACTAAGACGCATTGACAAAGAAGCAGTGGGAGATGTTGCTGTAGAATTTCCTGTGCCAAAATAATCAGCTGATGAAATACTAGAAGAACCTTCAAAACGTCGCAAATTACTTTTACGTTCCCACTGTAATTAAAATCAAATATATCAAATTTTATTTTAAATAAAAAAATAAAATATAAAAATAATATTGATATAATATAACAACTCACAGAATCATCATCTTTGCTGTCTTGAAAATACTGATCTGAACTAATAGCCTTGGCACTACCAAATTTTTTTTGTGCTTCTCCTTCTACCATTATTTTATTATCAGTTTTACCAACATTTACTTTATTTGATGGAACTATTCGTTTTGGTGGTTCTGGCTCTGCAATCACAATAACTTCTTCATTGCGAGATTTATTATTTGTATTGCTATTGTATGGGGTTGATAAGGCCGCATAAAATTCATCTAAACTAATAAAAAGATCTCGTTCAATATCAATATCTCTTGGTCTTGGTTCAGAAGCAGTTATAGTCTTTGATGATGTTTCTTGTGTTATTGTTCTCATATCACCAAGTGCAGAATGACTTGCACCACTGTAAATTATATACATTTTAATACATTATATTGTGTTTTTATAGTATATTCATAACTGTTCGTGCAGTCTTATTAAATAAAATTATAATTCTTCATTTATATATATATATATATATATATATATATATATATATATATATACAAGATATCTCAAAAATGTTGAACATCCATAAAGTGGAGATTCCTGAAGTAATTTCAAGTAAAATTTTTCTTTGGAAAAATTTTCTTGACGATTTTGTTAACGAATTATTAATAAAAAATATTAATCACTTACGTAGTCTAATACTAATAGTCTAATACTCGATACTAGCGTTGATTATATATTATCGACCGAACATGAGAAAGTCCAAACAACATATCTCGAAGAAAGTATATTGAATATAACAAATATTTTTTTATCGATAAAAAATTACATTGAATTATATTATAAACAAATAAATAAATTATATATATAATATAATATTTAATATACTTTGAGATATTATTATATTACTTGGATATTTTCATGTTCGCAATGCTATTGCCCCAGCTCAATTAAGCTACGTGCTTTATTGGCTAATTTTTTTTTATTAATATCTTTTAATAAAACCATAATAAAAGTTTTTATAAAAGAAAATATTGCTTAAAATTTCAGGAATGTCCAGTTTATAGATGTTCCAATATTTTTGAAACATTGTATATATTCACATATATATAAATATATACGTACATTAAATAAATAATTTTATAAATAAAATACAAACATTACCTTCGTGAATTAAATCCCATACCAAGACGTTCTGCTTGCGTTGCTTTGGAAGGATCTAATTGTTTCATTTTCTGTTCCATTTTTTTAGCTTGTTCATTTAAATTCTTTTCATAACGATAGGCAAGACGAGTAGCAAATTCCTCTTGTTCTTTTTTTATATTTTCTTGATTATCTTTTTCCTGTGGCTCTTTAGTAGCTTCGGCAACACTTTTTTCTAATTCATCAAAATTTGTTTTAACTCTCTGAGCACCTAATCCACCAGCTTTTTTTCCGAACTATTATAGAAGTATAAAAATTATTAATATTTTTTTTTAAATATATTAATATTGTAATTAATATAATTTTCAATTGTATTAGTATTAAAAAAATTAAAAAATAACTTATATAATTAATTACCAAATTACACTAAAAATATAATAAAAATATAATAAATATAATAAATTACACTAAAAATAAAAATAAAAGATCAATTATATGCATGATACATACACCACTTCGTTTATTCTGAATTTTTCTGACACCTATGGTAGATTTCCTCTCAGATATCAAATTTGAGGTAGAATCAGATAATTTAACAGTAGGTCCTAAAGAATTAGCAGCACTTTCTAAGCAATCTTTTTGATTATTTTTGTTCTCATTATTTAATATAGAATTACAAGTTGAAGAATTAGAAACTGAATTTTCTTCAGTATATATTGAAGATTTATTATGTGCTTCAGTATTTTCATGTTCCTTAAAAAAATCAATTTCACCTTGTTCTTCGGACATTAATGTTGGACCTTCATCCAAATGCAACTACAATAAAACATAATTTTTGAGAATGCAAATCTTGAAAAAAAATTTTTTAAATTTAATTCTTTTTGTAATGTTATATTTTATGCAAGATACACACATATGGATAAGTTAGTTATTAATAAAAATACTTCAAAATAATTCATCAGTGTGAATAAAACAGAACATACAATGATATATAAATAATTTAAAAAAAAATTGTGCTATTGACAATTGAAAGTAAAAATAATCATATATCAATTTTTATAAAATTATCTTTTAAAATAAAATGTTAAGCAAATTTAATTTGATAACGTTTTTGTGAAAATAGTTTTACAGCTCACCATTGTCTTATTTTTTGTTGAAGGAAGAATAACCTATAATTATCACATATTTGTAGTTATAAAATGATTAACTAAAGTGTATGTTCTGTATGGAAATATATATAAATAATATAAATTTTACCTTTGTTCCATAACGTCTCATTGCTTGAGCAGATGCTTGTGCCAATTTTTCTCTATATTGCATAGCAGCACGTGAATTATATTTTTGCTGAGCATCAGTTGTTGAACAATTGTGTTGTGCAAAATATTTTTTCTGTAAAATATAATAAAAATTTACTTAAAATCAATTATTAAAGAGTTTCAAATAATGTAATAAAATAAAAATAAACTAATTATAGTAATTATAATAATAATTAATAATTTTAAATTTTATTAATATGAACACCAACAGCATTTGCATTTCCACCCAATTGCATATTTCTCAATTGTAACCAAGTCCAATTTGTATCAAGTTGAGTAGATCGAACAAATGTTAAATGAACTCCTAATCCTCGATGAACTGCAGAGCAATCGATACATAGGAAAACACCATAAGTTACACTGGACCATGCTGGATTTTTTGCATTGCAATCAAAACATGTCTGGAAAAATCATAATATTATATCAATATTCTATATTATAATAATATATAACTAATTATTCAATTATAAATTTCATTAACGATTATTAAATTCTTTTTAAAAATTAAAAAATTTTATTAATATTTTTAAAAAATAAATTGACATAAAATATCTTATGAAATATGTTTGTCATTATAAAATTCTAGGAAAATTACAGGTTGGGAATTAAAAATATGACATTATGTTAAAATTATTGTTAAGTCTATTATTGTATAGTTTTGTACAGTTTCATATTTAATATCATAAAATAAAATAATAAATGAAAAAACAAACCTTATTTGTCGGAATAGCTCGTAATCTTTTAAAAATCTCTTCAATATCACTTTTACTAGGTGCTGGATCTGCCATTTTTGACGTGTTGTCAATGGCCTCGCAAAGTATTCTGGGACGCGTGGCGATGGTAAGGATATTATACTTAGAGGTCGCTTATTTGCAAATTGAAGTTTAATTTAAGTTTAAAACAAATATTGATAATATTTTAAATTCAACTGAATATTGTAACTTAGATAATTGCTAATTATTTTTATACATTTAATATATAATATATATAATATATATAATATAATATAATATATAATATAATAGAGAAAGAAAAAGAAAAAAATGATATATAATAAATAAAACAACATATTTTTATTTTATTTTTTTATATTAATGAATTTTCTTATTAATTTATTAATAAATTTATATACTTAATTTAATAATAAATTTATTAATTATTATTAATTTTATATAATTATTATAAATTTATTATTAATTAATTTAATAATAAATTTGTATTTTTAATTTTTATTATTTTAGAAATATTATTAATATTAAAAATTTATTACAAAATTTTTTTTACATGAAAAAAATATAAAAATTTCATATATTGATAAACTTTCCTTTTAAATTTTCTTTTAATAATAAATTTATATTCAATTTTAGAAACATTACTACTATTGAAAATTTATTATAAATTTTTTTTTACATGGAATAAAAATAAGGAAATTAGAAATTATATAAGTAATATTCAAATATTATATGATTATTAAGACTTTTTTTTATCATTTGATATATCAGATCGTTGTCCAGTACTTGGAGAATCACTTACATTTACTTCTTCTTCTTCTACTTCCAAATTATTTAATCTATAACCATTAATATTATAATGCTATATATAAAAATTAATATTTATATAAATAACTTACTCATCTTGTTCAAGATTATATAGCATTTGGAAACCAGCATCAAGACTAGGAGGAAAACCCATATCAGGATCTAACAATTGAAGAGTTGGAACTTCTCGATAAACATTACCAAATTCATCAAGTTCTTCAAATTGCAATTTATTAGCTGCTTCATCTAAAACAATCCTATAAATTGAATAAATATTAGAAATAATTTTTTTTTTTTAAAAATATAGTAACTATTTCATTACAATTAAATACTTAGAATTATAAGCATTAAGTTCAAGTTGCCTCTGTTTTTCCATCATTGCTTCAACTTTTTTTTTCATATTTTCTTCAAATTTTAATATATATTCTTGATAATAGTCATGAAGAGCACATATACCACCAATTCCTGTTTCCAATAAAACTCTTTCTAACATATCCTATACAAGAGAATCAAATATATATTTTAAAAATTTTTTATTTTTCATAGTAAAATAGCAAAAGTAAAATAATATGAAATGAAAATAAATGATTATTAATTAATTAATTTTATATTACTGGAAATCCATGATCTTTTTGTTCATATGCTGCTTTCATTAAAAGCGTCATTCTTCTTAAAAAATGACCAGCAATATCTGTAAGTGTTTCTATAGCTATATTTGAAGATTTTTCAAATCCAATATGTGCTAAAAGAATAATAACTGCATGCTTCAATATATAATGAGATGTTTCTGGTGTAAGATAATGTATTGTAGAAACTTCTTTAAATACACTTCTAAAAAAAATTATATTAATTTTTTATTGAATTTCATGTTTTTTATATTTATATATTTTAATACCTTTCTTTTTGTATTGATAAATTATGAAATGAATTTTGTGTTTCTTTTTCTTCTTGTAAATCTTGTGTTTCAATTGTTGTCATATTTCCTAATACCATTCCTTCTTCCTATAGTTAATGTAAATATTAATATACAAAAATAAAATCTATATATATTTTTTATTAAATTATTACCATTATTCTTAATTGTTGATGAAGATTTATAGTATTTAATACATGAAGATTTCCCATAGGTAATCTATAAATAAAAAAGAAAAAAACTATATCATATCCTAAATATAAGATTTATTTTTTAATTATGAATAACTTTACTGAATATATTCAGATTGCCTGTCTATTTGAAAATCACAATCAGGATTATTTGATTCTTCCATAACTTGTCTCCAAACATTTTCTATGATATCTGGAGTTATTACTTCTTGTTTTAGAGTTTCTCTTGCAGGTAATTCTCCCCATAAAGAACCAATTCCACTATTTTTAGTAGACTTCATTGTAAAACTATGACTGATATAAAATATATTGATTTTTATACTTTTCTTTTTATTATTTATCATATTTTAAATATATTATAGTAACATAAATATATTATATATATTAAATATAATATATCTAAATATTTCATTCTTTCCATTTTTTATTATATTATATTATATATTAAGTATAATATGTATAAATACTTAATTAAAATTATATTATATTTAAAAAAATTATTGTCATATATTTTTTGAAAATTTACTTAATAACATAAATGATAATAATTTTGTTGAAAATAATTTTTTACATTATAAATTAAATTTAAAATAAAAAAAAATTTTGTACTAGTAAAAACTTTCAAATTTTAGTGTTTTCATATATAAAATACATATAAAATAATGCATATAATATTTTTTCTATTAAAAAACCCGCGTTCACATATGTATATAGCTTATGCGCTATGACACTATACAGAAGACATCATTACATTTTGGTTAAAAACTTATAATAAAACAACTATCTAGTTTAAGAATTATAAGAATTTCGAATTTGTCTATCAATATTTACGACTTCTTTAAAAATGATCTTAAAAATTATCTTTTCTGAGGTATTTAATAAAATAAACAAAGATAAATTTCAATTAATTTGCATCTCACTTAATTTATATACTAGTAATACTTGATAGGTTACTATTTGTGAGGTTAGAATTATATTATAGTTGAGCGCCATAATTTTATTTCATTACATTGATTAATCGAAGTAGTTTTCGATATATTTAAGAATCGATATTATTTCAAGTATATAATAATAAAATAGACTATATTATGAATTATGAATTTTTATATTCTACAATTAATTAAATAAATAATAATTAAGTTTCAAATATATTTTATAATATATTTTTTATCTATCCATTTATATATATTATATATTATATATAAAAGTATTAACAATCTGATATGAACATATTTATTTAGATTATTTTGATAATAACGACAAGATATATTTTAAAATATTTATATTTTAAAATATATTTTAAAATTATGTTCAAATATTTTAAAAATTATAATCAATTATTATTAAAAATTTACGATTCATTAAATATCGATTTTCGTTATCTTTTGCGCATGCACAGTACATCACGTATTGTGATGTACTTTCCATTTTTTTAAATATTCTCTCAATAGATTAGAAATTATCTAAATATTAGAAAAATATGTATTATATTTTAAACGTATATAATTATTTTTAAAGTATAATTTATTATAATATACACACAATGGAAAGCGCGGCAGCTTCAATATTAAAACGAGCAGTAGAAATGGATAGCAATAAACAGTATACAATGGCCTTAGTATTATATCAGGAAGGTATACAAATATTACTTGATTCTAAAAAAGGTAATATTATACATATATTTTATTAATAATTTTTTTTTAAATTATAAAACTTTTTTTTATTAAGTAATACATCTTTATTTTTATTTTAATTTATTTAAAATAAAAAATCATTAAATTATTATTTCAATTTACCTGTAATGTATTATAATTAGTAAATTAATGTAAATTATAATTATTCAATATTATAAGTTATGAATTTATTATGAAATTAGTAAAATTATAGAAACAACAGATCCAGCTAAGCAAAAGTATTTTGCTATCAAGGCATCAGAATATTTGGATAGAGCAGAAAAAATAAAAATTTTAATTGAAAAAGAAAAGGCAACTGGTACATATAGAGAATTAATTAAAATTGAAACTGATAGCATAGGACATGGTTATGGTACTGTTTTTGGAAGATTTTTAGATGCAACTGTTACATATATTAATATTGAAGATCCTTATATAAGAGCATTTCATCAGGTATTATTTAATTTTAATATAGTTTATAAGTTATATATTAAATTTTAAATTATATTTAAAATAAAATTAAATTATATTTAAAATATATTTTAAATTAATTATATTTTATTTCTAGTGTCAAAATTTTGTAAGATTATGTGAATTAGCTGTAAGAAAATGTCATGCATTATCTAAAATATCTTTAGTTACAACTCTTGATCCAGATGATAAAAAAAATCAAATAGCAAGATTAAATGAATTAAAACAAAGTTTATCATCTCATCTTATTTCTTTTGAATTTAAATTTTCTGATACTCTTCATGATAGACAAATTATGTAAGAACATATCTTAGTTATATGATGATATTTATTGCTATATTTTTTATTACAAATTGCTATATTTTTTTCTTTTATATTTATATATTTATATTTATATTTATATTTATATTATATTTATATTTATATTATATATTTATATTTATATATTTTATATATGATTAATTATATTTATAATATAATGATTAATTATATGATTAATTTATATTTTATATATGATTTTATTTTAGACTTAGCAATGGCTGGATAATTAAAATCGGTCGTGGATTGGATTATTTTAAACCACCTAATGGAAAATTTGTATTAGGTGCTTGTGATCTTGAACTAAGACCTTGTTCAGAAACAACTATAGATATATTTCATAAAAGTCAAGTAAATAATGATCAAAAAGTGATTTAAACTGTAAATTAAATAATAATATTTTATAATAATGATAAATAATTAATAATGAAAAAATTAATTTTATATATTCATTACATTTAATTGAATTTAAATTATATAATTTTTATAGAACTTGACTTGCATTGCACAGAATTACAATTTATATTATAAGTATCTAAATATTGAAAAAGAGAATATACTATTTTTAACAGTATTTTTTATACTTTTTATATCTATAAATCAAGATTTTTAACATAATGTATATATTATATCATATTTAGATATATAAAGATATATAAGAGATATATTTAATAAATATATTTTTAGATATATTCAATAGATTTATTTTTTTTTTATTATATAAAAGTATAAATATAAAATATTTATCTCGTTTATCTCATAAGATACAACATATGTACAACTTTAATATTTTAATCTTATATTAATCAATATATTAATTTTAATTTAAAGTACTAGAATCACTGGCCTTTGCAATATCAATTTGTTTTGCGGCTTTCCTACATGCCTTTCTTAAGGATTTTGTATATTTTAATAATCCAGCTTCAATTTGATTTTCATCTTCAGTTAAAAGATCTTCAGCTCTGTATGATGGAAGACAATCTGCACCTCCGACAGCAACTACTTGTCTTGCAATTTCTGGATCCACACAGAGTCTTGTAAGTGCTGCGGCAGCAGTAATTTCTAATCGTCTATATGCATCCTCTAAGCCAGGAGGTCGCATTCTAAGAAAAGAAACTAATGCAATAGAGGCACGAACTTTTGCTAAATATATTCGAGCTTCAGGTATACGCGCTAGTTCACTGATAAGAGCTGCTACTTGTTCCATTAACCAAACATTTCTTCCAGCTGACTTTTTCACAGTTTTTAACAGTTTTTTAACTGTTTCTTGTTCTAATATCACAAGAGCATATTTTTTGGATTTGGACAAGTGATTGAATGCAGCTGCAACTAACAACAAAGTCTGCCCACAATTGGTATTTTCGACTAGATAATTTAAGGATGGTATTAAATCTTTTGCAAAAGATTCCAAATAAGGTAAACCTACACCATTAACCCAAGGTGCAGTAATCTGCACAAGTAACGCTGTTGCTTCCATTTTTTCCTTCTCAGTTGTATTATCTGCGACTAATAGATCTGTTAATATTTCTGGACCACCATCTTTAACAAATTGGTTTATCGCCATGGCGGAACTACATACACTTGCTAATGCTCGTAAAGAAGCTGCGACGAAATCTATTGATGTTTTTCCAGTAGTGATTACAGATGTCAAAAGTGCTCTAATACCTAAACATCTTGTAATACTGCTTCCTGCTCGAGGTCCTGCTAAGCCTAAAGCAGTTAAAGCTGCTAAAGCACCTCTAGTTAATGTGGTATCATCTTTCGGTGCTTCTTCCAATCCTCTGACTACTCTCTATAATATGATAATTTTAATATTATATTTTTTTAATGTATATTTTTTATTATTAATTATTTCACAATATTATACAATATAAAATCTTACTTCGATATAAAAATCTAAGCGAGTATTTACAGCACTGTCGACAAAATTCTTCATATTTTCTAATTGCGATAATATTTCTTTTAAACTGTTTTGGTGAATTTTACGTGGGGATGGTATACCCAATTCCGAAAGCAGAGAAAAAGCGTCATCTTCTATGGCACGTAAAAATTGTTGTTCTAATCTATCACTTTCTAAATGTGATATTTTGCTGTAAAAAATAAAATCAGTTATTAATATCGTTTATGTTATCTTTTCTATATTCGATATCATTTCTGTAACTTCGTCAATTTTAAAACTTACACGTAAAATTTTAAATTATTCTCAAATATACTTACTCAAAAATATATTGATAATGTTGATCAAATTGTTCAGCTCTAATAAGTAATTTATTTGCAGCTGCAGTAGCTAAAGATGATAAATTTTTCAAATCAATCATTTCACCTTTTTCATCCAAAAACTCGCGATACTTTCGTCGTGGTAAAGCTTTGCTCTGAAGAGTATTGTTACATTCATTGTCTGTTTCCATTGCAAGATCACTCAACCATGTTCTTATTGATGAAGATTGTCTATAATTTCTGGAATGTAACACAGATTTATAAGCTGGTTCCGTTTCTGAAAAGTTAATTGCTATCGATGAATTTGCGCTTCTTGGTGTAGCCACATCTTCCGGTGGTTCAGTTGCATATAAAAAATCACCGAGACATTCATCTTCCAAAGAAACAGAAGAAGGAATTTTTGATGTATCTACTTGATTATCTTCTGTTCTGTAAAAAATTTAACATAAAATCTAATTAATAAAATGAAGCCAAAATAAAAAATACAATATTGATAATAATTTTTCATATTTTTCATATTAATCATTAATTAATTATTATAAGATTTATGAAAGAAAAATAAACGATTCATACAAATATAATGAAATTTTACAAGTATAAAATTGTTTTTTTTTTAAACATTTGTTATTTATGTTTAGATTAAAGAAAAAAATTTTTTTTTCTGTTAATATTTAACACTTAATTTATCTTATAGATTTATATTTTTGTAATAAAAATAATTTAATCCGTTAAGTATGATGCTCTATTTTAAAAATGTTTAAACAATTTAATTGTATCGCAAAAATGAAAAGATGATGAGTATATTCATCATAATACAAAAATTGTCATTTCTTTATGTACTTATCATATAGCTAATAGATTAAAGAACAATATCAATTTGATTTTTATATAAGTCTATATCTTCAATTTTGACTTCTTTAATTTTTACATGTACTTTAAATATATCATTTAGTATATTAATAATATATAAAATTATATTAATTATATAATAAACAAAGTTTTTTTCATTTTTCAATACGCTTACTCTTTAATATTTTTAATATTGATCGAATTTTACTAACAATTTTTATAGTATTAAAAAATATAAATAATATTCTTCATTTTTTTTTTATTTACTTTTTCACTTAGATATTTTTATATTGTTTTATTATATTTATTTCTTTCTTTAATAAAATTTATTTCTTTCTTGAATAGATTTATATATGAATAAATATTCAAAATTTAAAATTTCTATTTTAAAAACAATTTCTGTTAAAAACAAATTAAAAAATTGTATACGTAATACTTGAAATATTTTTTCAATTTATATCGTGATTATTTCAATATTAAATCAAATATTAAATATTTTTTTATTCAAACAAAATCAATGTTTTCGAGAAATATTATATAGATCAAATTATATATCGCATATCAATATTATATATAGATCAAAGAATTTGTAAAAAAAATCCGTATTTTAATAATAAACTTTTCCTTATGCTATTTTAAGATAAAAAATATTATTCTTTTTCTTAATAAAAATTCAATCTCCAAGCGCATCATATAATAAATTTATCTTCAAAACCATACTATTGATTTAAATAAAAAAACCTCCAGTAATTCAATCATATCATAACAAAATCTTTTTCTATTTTATTTCAATAATAAAATAGCATTTCCCTTTAATTCAGAAATATTAAATTTCTAACAAATATTATGGATCACATTTCACAGATAACATAGATTACACATAGAATCTACGGTACCTTAATCGTGCCATAACAAGACAAGATGACTACTGTTTCGACTACTGTTGTTGCGACATAGTTAAGATTTAATCACTGTCCAATTCGCACAACAAAGTGCACAGATTTTGTCTTGGAAACAATCGAAGATTGACGAAGAAGAACGGATATACTATGAGCGAAAAGCTGACTAATCAGTCAGCTTCGGAACTAGAATCGTTTTTTCATGGACAATGATGACTAATCCCATTTTCTTTGACTAAGCTGTACGCCATCACCTGCACACGATCCACGCGATGGCTGAAATTCTTCGTACATTTGCTGTCGCACCGGGATACACCGGGACCGTGGTTGACTCAAACCGCGTCGTTCTTTCATTTAGGTATTCCTCGTATGGCACATTGCATTGAATCACGTACTGGCGCGCGTATATCTATAGGGTGTCGAAAGAAATGCGTTCCATAGCCTTAGTGAATTTATTATATTACTATATTATTTATAATAAAATTCATTCAAAAACCAGTAAAAGTTAAAATAAATAATCCATTTAGTGAACATTCAATGACGATTTAAAAATTTTTTAATAATTTGAAGACATTTTTTAATTTTTTTTGCATTTAGATTTGTAAAAAGTTGATTAAATATTTATTGTCATTATTTTTTTCTTGACAAATGCATAAAAAAATGAAAATATTAATCAAATTATAAAATAACATTTTAGATGAATAATATAATTTTTCGATAATAAATATTATTTTAATTAATGTTATTTTTGATAAATGTTATTTTTTATATTTTTTATATTTATATTTTTAATGATTTTGAATTTTATAATTTTTTATTTATGTATTAATCTTATATAAGAATAGACGTTACAAAACAAGTATGTAAATTAATCATTCTTTTCTACAATGTTTCCTGCTATTAATACAATCTCTATAAATTGCTCCGAATACTAGATTAAACTACACAATGATTGAATTTAATTTGCGTTGTAGATATTTCAATGTAAATTAATCGATGTTAATTGATGATATGTCATAATACTTTTCCATTTCTTATTTATTATTATTATGTAGTTCAAATCCCATAAGAATTAATAAGGAATATCTAGCAGCCTCATGATATATCATTATATCATTATATATGATATATCATTATATCATTATATATATATATATATTTATTAATTTTTTTTTTGACTTTTTTAAATATTAATCACAAATTCTTTCAAATTATCAATAATGATTTGAAAATTATATTTTAAAAAAATGTAAAATAAAATAAAAATGTAATATAACTTTAAGAAGTAGAAGTTTATATGTCATTTTGTATCTATTCTTCTCTAAAAAGAAAGAAATTAAAAATTTTAATTAAAAAAGAAAGTTATAACAAATATATAATATTATATATATTATAATATATAATATTATATATATTATAATATATAATATTATATATACAAATATAATAAATATCAATTCCTATTTTATAATATACTTTCTACATATATTTCAATAAAATATAATATCATAAATATAATATCATTAGTCAATATTAATATCATTTATCATAATAATATTAATATCATTAATATCATAATATTAATATCATTTTCCTTTTTTTTATTTTTTATTTTTTTTCCCTTTAAACACGTATAGAATCAAAACGATCACATTGCGCAGAAATTCTATTCATTAAATTTCCTGTCAATAAATCAAACGTGTCGTTTTCGTTATGACGCATTTTGTATAATGAGAATTTAATATTCCTGGTGATGAGTTGCGCTACTTCCAATGCATCAGATCTAAGTAAGTACGTATATATGCAGACATACGATGTACCACCATTGTATAGGGGTAAATGAGAGTTTACGAAACAACCAGAAGAATAACATGGGAAGTGCTTTACGTGTTGCATTCCTATCACTTGGCTCACCCAGACATTTATCGTGACAATTCATGTTCTCAAAACATACATCCTTCTCATTTTATCAACTCATAGAAGGCGCGGCTTACTTTCAAAGATAACGCCTTTTGATATGAAATCCTTTAATTTTATAGCATTATTGATCAAATCATAAAGATATTTTAAATTTGAAATGATTATAGTGATTAAAATAATAAAATTAATAATTTATAGTATTATTTTGTTTTTCTTTTATCTCATTTTTTTCACGATGTTATTCCATCATATAAATAACATAAATTGACTGTAAAATTAACTTTTCTGATATTTAAACTAATGTAACATTATAATATCTAAATATAGAACAAATAGTACAAGCGATGAATAATTCTCATCAAATTTATTTTAAACTATCTTAAAAAATTTTAAATTATAATTTAAATATATTCTAATTCTCTTAACTTAATATATCATAAAAATAATAAATATATTAAATTAGTCAAATCATATATTGTATCTGATCTTAATTGAATAATATTTTTTTTAGTTGCAAATTGTGACTACGTGATATCTAATAGAATTTTTTCGATTTTAAATTACCTTTGTGTACTTGATATTCCTACATGTGCGTTGAAGATCATTGTATGATTTCGAGGTAAAGTTCGGGAGTTCTTAGGCGTAGAAGTATATGTTGGATTTAGAATAGTTTCATCTTCTAACCAAACAACACCACTTTTTGGATGTATTTTATGTTGATCTTTAACTCGCTTCCGTCTTCTTCGACGCCTTGGTGTTTCATTCTCATAAAATTCAGAACAGTTGGATCTTTCGGAATCAGAGAAACCAGAATCCAAGCTTCGAAGATCTTGACTCAAAGGACTGCATGATCTATTTACCAAACCGATATTATTCTCGTCTTTTTTATTTTTAATCTTTGTATCCATCGTAGCTCTATAAATAAAAATGATTTAAAAAAAAATGATTTTTTATTTTCTATATAAATTCATATAATTTTATATATATAAAAAAAAAAATATTTATGAGACAATTTTATAAAAAATCAATATGTATCAATAATGTATTTTCTTAAGATTTTTTATTAAACTAAATTAAATTAAATTAATTAAATTAATTAAAATAAATTAAATTAAAAAAGACTAAAATAATAGTAATTTATTTTGCTGAGAATATTAGAATAATATTTTATTCTAATATTAATATAATTAATTTTTTTAAATGCAATAATTCTATAAGTTTAAACTATAACTTCTATAAGTTTAAATACATTTAAACTAATTTATGTTATAATAATAATTTATATTTGAAATTAATTAAATAATAATAATAATGTCCTAATTATTACATTATTGTATGTAAGAAAAATACGGTAATCTGCGAAATATTTCTATTGAATTGAAATTTATAAAAATTAATAAAATACATTAATAAATTAAAGAAAAATCGAAAGAATTTAAAATAGTTAAATTATTCATTTTAGTTATAAAATTATCTATTCCATTAAATATGTTGAATATTTTTTATAAAAAAAAATATATATTAAATATAAAAATATATTACATATAAATAAATATAAAAATTTTTTTATAAAAATAAACAAATATAAAAAAATACAAAACTTACAACAGAATAAAAGATAACACTTAAACATGGAAACAATGCTCAACTTATCAAGCATTGTTATGATTAAAAGAATTATACACGAGAATAAAGGTATCGATGTCTTCCATGAATACAATCCAAAGTTATAGAGCAATTCTTAAACAGCTTGAACGCTTGAAAACTTATCGTATGGTTCTGAAGTAATTAAAGTTGCAGCGGTATGAAAGTAGTGTTGTGTGTCAATGTGATAAGGAAGAACCGATAATAAATGAATAAACGTGCTCGAATGTAAACTTATAACATCACAAATTTTATTCCGATTAAAATAATTTTACTTACGTTTGAATTATATTTTCTTCATGAATCGTTGTCATAGAATATTGTTCATTGTTTTCCTTTGGACAGACGCGAATAGCCGTTATATTTTCACTATTGATCGTATCGCTGGTATCATTGATGCTGGATGAATGTTCTTCCTCTTTGGTTATTTCAAAATTATATGCGATATTTTGTTTGATTTTGGTGAAATCATTTTTCGAGGCGAAAGGATCTAAACTTTCTAGATCCTGAGACGCCATGTGATTCCAGAACACTTTACTTTGATGTCTCTTGAATGCACTCATCTTTTCTATTCGCTTTCCTCGACCAACTTTCGCGACTCTAATTTTTTTTTTTTGTAAAGACTTCAATATTGAATTTGTTAAAGTAAAAATTGGTTAAAATATTTCGAAAAAGTTGGTTAGAAAATTCGATCGACGGATGAACAGTGGAACAATGCGATAGCACACTAGGGTGGTTTCACGATTCAGTAGAGTGGAACGACCCTCCTATGGGTCGCGTGCTCGAAGAACCGTATGGTGTCCGATGCAACCCCCATCGAAGAATCCAATCGTTTTTCGCATTGATATCAAGAACTTCTTTTTATACTTTCATTGCATTTACTTTTTTCTTTTTTAATTATATTTTCTAAACAATTTTTATTCAAATTATATTTTTTAGTATACAATAAAAATATTAAATTTATAATTTATAAAATTTAATTAAAAACTTTAAAAATATTTCATTGCATCATTAAATAATTTGATGATTAATTTTTAATAAAAAAATTTAAAATTCATTTTATTTTATCGTTAAATATTAATCACGTTTTGCGTACTTATAGTTTAGTAGTTTATAAGAGATATAACATATTGAAATTCTTCGAAATTTATGTAATAAATCGATAATCTATTTGAATGCATTTGAATCAATCGATCTAAACGTATTGATGCTTCGCGAACGACTGACTCGGATCGAGTCGCTTCCGACTTCCTTCCATAAGTCGCGCTCCCTTCCCGCCTCGAGTTCGTAAGCCAACTCGTATGAAAATAAAGCTCCTCCCCTTTTCTTTTGTCGCCTTTACAGGGTGCATATTCCAGTATGTGTATCCTTCTGTGTTCCAGTATGTATAATCCATGTGTAACCGCCAAAGCGTAACTAGGTGCATTCTTCGTGGAATGCAATGGCGTAAATAGAAATTCAGTTTAACTAGTTTTTTCAAATGTAGTATTATTGAATATAAATATTTCGATTCCTACAATAATTAAAAACTTTCAATTAATTGTTTAAGAAGAGAAATTGCAAAACTTTAATTATTATTATTATTATTATTAATATTTACATTGGTTTTTATTATTATATATATTAGCAAAACAAAAATAAACACGAATACATTATATTTATGCAAAAATTTAAATTATTTTATGTTTAATATTCGCTCTTGAAATATAAATATATAAATAAAAAATACTCTATATTTATATAATTAATTTTCATATTTAAAAAAATAATAATAAAAATATATAAAAAAGATTTATAGATTTTTAAAAAAAAGAAAATATATATAATATATAAATACATAGTAAATACAATTATATATATATATATATATATATACGTTATACCGATGTCACGAAATCACGCCAATGTTATTTTTAGAAGCCAGGTGTGACTCCCGATTCTCTATCATGTTCACGTATGTACACGTGGGGGTCGGTTTCTCCCCTGTGAAAACAGACCGAAGAGGCATTTCCACCACCACCGGATCTAGGGGCACGCGCCGCTTCGAACATCTGCGTAAAATGCTTTCAGTATTTCGTATCGCTCTATATATGAATGATTCATTTAACTCATGTTTTTTTAGATCTTAAATATTGATTTAATTCGATTGGTCAAATTCGCGATTAATTATGCAAATCATCATTAAAATCGATCATGCAAGTGTTCTTTTGTTGCAAATTATTTGTTACCATTTACATGTTTATATGGAATTACTATATAAATTGAAAATTTATAAAATATTGAGAATAATATTTAATTTATTAAATATTTTATACTTGTATTATAATTGCATTATATTGCATAATAGATTAAATGATAATTTTTCTGAATCTTAAGTAAATCTACAATACAAAAAATATTTATAATACAAGAAATTATGTTTGATGAAATTATAATTTCTGATCATGATTATGATTGAAATGCTTTAAACAAGAAATATAATGTATAACATAGTACAACATAGTTTCGTTCTTTGATTCCTATTTAATAATTATTTTTTGAATTAATAATTTTATTCTTTAGAATTTGATTACTGATATATTCTCTTAATATATCTCTGATATATCTCTGATATATTCTCTTAATATATGTCTGATATATTCTGGACAATATTTGGATGTAGGAAGTTCTTGAATGTGATAATAAGTTCCTTCTGGTATTATATTATATGATAATAAATCTCTTATTATCCTTAATCATATTATAGAATCGGTTAAAAAAATATTTTCTATCTAGTTATATATCCAATTTAAAGTTTTCTTAATGATTCTTAAAAAGTGAAATTATATATTACAATAAAGCATGAAAATACAATATAAATGAAAATATATGAAAATACAATCGTAATCATTAATTCACACATGTAATGATTTTATATTAAAATATATACGGATATGAATATCATATATATGCATTAAAACATATAATATTAGTTTTATAAAATAATATTAGTTTTACTAAAATGTTAAAGCTAATTTCGCGTACATCAGTTATTCCGCGTACATCTTCATAGATCATTTTCCAATGAAAAAAAAATAACGAGAGAAACTAAAAATCTAATAAATAATTAATATATATCATATATTATTAGTAATCTAGCTCGTTTTCACTATAACAACTAGCATTGTTAGAAAATATCACATATGTTCGAAAATGTCTACTACTAGCTATGCATTCCATAAAAGCATCAAAGGGTCTACAACCCCTATTGTATAGTAAAGATCTGTATGAAATGAGGGACAGCTGGATATAAACCGTTATTTAAAGGTGCATGCGAGCTATCGAATCCACGTTTGATCATGAAATTTAAATTTCTGATAAAAATTCGAAACATCATAAATCATAATAATACATCATAAATAATTTTAATAATTTGAATTGCATATATATATAATTGATTTTTTGCCTGAAAATAAATTTTGAGANAATAAATAATAGAAATATTCATATAAATTTTTTCTATTATTTCTTATTTAATTTCTTATATTATTATAAGATTATATTTTATAACTTTTTGATATAATATTTATATAAAATTATAGAGTCTATGAAACATAATCTTAAAATTAATAAATTTTATATAATCAAATTAATATAAATTAATTTATATAATTAAATTAGCAATTTAATACATTTTAATATGTTATAATCATAACAATTGTATTGAGAAACTTATAATACACATACTTTTGAATAGAATAAATATTGGTATTTAATATAAACTTGACATTTAATAATATTTAGTAATAAATAGTGAAAGATGAAGTATATTTTTATACTTAGAAAAAATTATTCAATTAATGAATATATCTTTTTTATATAAAATAATGGAATCAATACATCAATTTATATAATTTAACGTATTTTTTATAATAGTCACTTTTATCTATTGATGCAATATAATTAAATTAATAACATGGATATTATTGAATAAACGTTCAAATATATAATAAAAAGAAATGAACTAGTATATATACGTATATAAATAATATATTTATATAATTAATATATAATAACTTTATAATATAATAATAAAAACAATATAATATAACTTTAATTTATATTATCGTGTTTTTCACAAATTTTAAAAGGAATAAAATTTAGAATCGGATCAATTATTTGAGCATAATACGCCATCTACACATTAAATTAGAAAATTCTCGTTGTTTTTTGCTAGTATTCAATGAGAGGTGTTTTCTGTTTTCTAAAAACTTTAAACTCATTATTGATTGGTATGAAATAATATAAGTTTTTTATATTAACCAATCAGAGATTCGTTATAACGGAATATATAAAGGAAATTTGCTTTGGCGTTTCAAGTAAAAGCGCCATCTATAGATCGGCTCAATTCCTTGTAATTGTGCTTTACAGTGAGGTTCGATAAACATTATTCAATTATAAATTGTGCTCTTTATCACTTTAACAGTGATTTATAATGGTAATTAATCAATTAATTTTATCTTTGTATTATGTGCATCATGAAATAATATTATTATAACAGCATCAGAAATGGTAATGAATAATCTTTCATTACCCGGTATCGTATAATGGTGTGACAAATGGCGCACGTGTGTCAAAAGACAAATTTTTTTTTTTTTTATTAAAATATTTTATTATATTTTATTATTAAACGCTTAATATTAATTTTTGCAAAAAAATGAAATTTTTTCTTAAATATAATAATATAGTTTAAAAATACTTAAATTTTTTTTATACTATTTTGATTTGCTTCATATCAATCATATTTCATATTAAGTAATAATTAATAATAAAAAAAGAACGAAAATTATAAATTATGAAAACTAAATTAAGATATAATATTTTTTAATTTGTATCTTTTAATTTATGTGGAAAATTTTTATTATTATTTGTAATAATATTGAAAATCTATATGAATATTTGCAGGTTTCCTTGAATCCTGTCAGAATCCTCAAAAATGAGGCAGAGGAAGAAAAAGCAGAAATTGCTAGATTAAGTTTATTTGTAGGAGCAATAGCTATTGGTGATTTAGTAAAGTCTACACTTGGTCCTAAAGGTATGGACAAGATATTAGTAGCTCATGGTCGATCTGCAGGACAAGTTCAAGTTACCAATGATGGAGCAACAATTCTTAAAAATGTTGGTGTAGATAATCCTGCTGCTAAAATTTTAGTAGATATGTCTCGTGTACAAGATGATGAAGTTGGTGATGGTACTACTTCTGTAACTGTTCTTGGTTGGTATAATTTTTTTTAATTTATCTAATTATTATTTATATTTTTTATATAAAAAATTTTAATATTAACGATATTTAATATATAATATTTAAAATAATTATTTTTTACTTTAGCTGCTGAATTATTAAGAGAAGCAGAAAAATTAATTGATCAAAAAATTCATCCACAAACTATAATTGCTGGTTGGAGGAATGCAACAAATGTAGCAAGAGAAGCTTTAAAAAATGCTACAGCTGATAATTCTGCAGATCCCGAACGTTTCCGTGAAGATCTGTTAAATATTGCTCGCACGACTCTGAGTTCAAAAATTCTATCCCAACATAAAGAACATTTTAGTAAACTTGCAGTAGATGCTGTGATGCGTCTTAAAGGATCTGGCAATTTATCAGCTATTCAAGTAATTAAGAAACGTGGAGGAACTTTAGCTGATTCATTTCTTGATGATGGATTTTTGTTAGATAAAAAGCCTGGAGTACATCAGCCACAAAGAGTAACTGATGCACGTATACTTATAGCAAATACTCCTATGGATACAGATAAAATCAAAGTAAGAAAGAGATGAAAAAAAATATATAAAAATATAAAATAATATAAATCTATAATAATTATATAAAATTTAATATAATACATATTTTCGTTGTTTTATAGGTATTTGGATCTAGAGTTAGAGTTGATTCAATGGCAAAAATCGCAGAATTAGAAGCAGCAGAAAAAGAAAAAATGAAAGTAATATTATTAATCATATTATAGTTTATATATAATTTTAAAGAATATTATATTTATTTTTAATTATTGCCTTCAATTTAGGATAAAGTTGACAAGATTATAAAACATGGCTGCAATGTTTTTGTTAATAGACAATTAATTTATAATTATCCAGAACAATTGTTTGCTGATGCTAATATTATGGCTATTGAACATGCCGATTTCGATGGTATCGAACGACTTGCTCTTGTTACTGGTGGAGAAATAGTCAGTACTTTTGATAATCCTGATATGGTGAAACTTGGCAAATGTGATCTTATTGAACAGGTAGATTTGAATATTTTTAAAATTGTAGAATGTTTCTAATGCTTTATTATTTTTTTAGGTGATGATAGGCGAAGATACTTTATTACGATTTTCAGGAGTTCCTTTAGGAGAAGCTTGTACGGTAATCATTAGGGGTGCAACCCAGCAAATTCTTGATGAAGCTGAGAGGTCTTTACACGATGCGCTTTGTGTATTATCAGCTACCGTTCGCGAATCAAGAATTGTTTATGGTGGAGGATGTAGTGAGATGATAATGGCTTGTGCCGTTATGAGAGCTGCTGCTTCTACTCCTGGAAAAGAATCAGTTGCAATGGAATCTTTTGCTCGAGCATTGCAACAATTACCTACTGTTATTGCTGATAATGCTGGTTACGATTCAGCTCAACTAATTAGTGAATTACGAGCTGCACATAATTCTGGTGCAAATACCATGGGTTTGGGTATGTTTATTTTTACAATTATTACTGGTAAAAATACTAATAAATATCATAATAAGTAATTAACTACTTTTATCTCACAATAACAGATATGGAACGAGGAAAAGTAGGCTGTATGAAACAATTAGGAGTAACTGAATCTTGGGCTGTGAAGAGACAAGTTCTACTTAGTGCAGCAGAAGCAGCAGAAATGATTTTACGTGTGGATGATATTTTACGAGCAGCGCCCAGAAAGCGTGTTAAGGATCGTGGACGTTGTTAATTACAAATGTTCATTTATTGCTTTATTTGTATTGCTTTTTTTCATATTATAATCAAATAATAAACTATTTAGCTTCATTATTTTGTTAAGAAATATTGATATTAATTAAACATATTAATCATTTCTTGAATGCTATATATTATTTTGCGTTATAAATCTTATATCGCTATTCAAAAGAAAAGTATAAAAGGGATTTAAGTATGAAAAATACATACATTTTGTAATCATCATTTTTTATAACAATATAACAGATTTAACATCAATAAATGCATGATATCTTGAAGTATATTTTATTCACTAAAGCTCTGCATTGAAAATTAAACAAAATTTATAATAATATTGTAATATCGTAATTTTAGTTTTTATTTCAAAGAATAAAAAATCTGAGATCTGTAAATATTTTTAGTATATTTTTCATATATTGATAACATTATGTGATTATGTAAATTATATCATTGTGAATTATCACTATCTATTTTTAAATATTAAATTTACATCGCATATCTATATTAATCAATGCAAAATTTATAAAATGACGAAATATATTTTTAAAGATACTAAAATTATCATTAAATTTATTTAATGAAAAGATTTAAATAGAATATTAGTTTCTCTACTCTAATATGCAAATCTTAATTTTGAATCATAACCAAGTTTATCAAGATTAGGATTACAAGCAAAGTTGATCATTGGAGGTGGACCACACATAAGTACCATTGTATCAGATGATGGAGGAAACATATGATCTTTTATCATATCTGCATTTATATGACCTGTACTATATTGCCAATTTTCACTACTAGTATCTAATGTATACCAAAGTTTCAATTTGTTAGGATAATTCTTTGCAATATCATCCAATTCATCTCGAAGTAATATGTCTTTTTCTGTTTGATTGGCAAAAAGTAAGGAAGTTTGAGTTTCATCAGTAGAATCCTTTATTATAGCACGAATTAATTGAAGCATTGGTGTGATTCCTGTTCCACCAGCTAGCATCACAATCTATATTAACAATATAATAAAAGAATATTTTATTTTTAAAATTTATGATTAAAAAATATGATTGCATAAATTTAATGTACATACCTTTTTAACATTATATTCTGTAGGTGGATCTTTTCTTAAAATTTTTACAGAAAAATTTCCATGACCTTTATAAATAAGTCGACCAGAAGGTCCTCTAAAATCAACTGTCTCCCCAATTTTCAAATCTTCTAAATATTGGGACATTTTTCCTCCTTCAGGGAATTTTGGATGTACATTTTTAAAATATACCTACGTATATTTTTATTTATAATTTAAAATAGATATATCTTCTATTTATACATGTATATGAATCATATTACTCACTTTAATAACAAGATCTACATAACCATGATCATCATCACTTGATACTGGTGTATAAGAGCGTATAACAACTTCATCTCCAATTTTTACAGTTAAATGTACATGTTGACCAATTGGTAATCCCAATATGTGATCTGATGTTGGCAATGCAAATCTAAATTTTCTTGTATCATGACTTAATATATCCTTTTTTATTAATGGTAAACTATATTTAACTACTGGATCAACTAATAAAATAGGAGATTTCTTTTTTTTATCACTATTCCAACATTTGTAAAATTTAACTGCTAATCCAATTACAGCTATAGTTCCTACAGCAGCTAATACTGATACAATCTAAAAAGAAATGTAAAAATTCAAAATTATAAGAATAAAATATATAAAAACAAATAATTATATAATAAATATATGTAATTGTTTTATTGAATGATTTTTTTTAAATTATTTATTGTAATATATCACACAATGACATGTTAACTAACTTAACTGAAAATCATTCAAAAATTATACACAAGTAGTTTGCTTAATTTTAGTAATATGTAAAACTTAAATTAAATTAAAAATGCAAATTTATAAAATTTGTAAGAAAGTTTCAATCATAAATGTATGTATTGAACATTATTTTTATATATAAATTAATTTTATAATTAAATATTTAATCACAATATTTCTTTTTAAAAAGTTAATTAAAAATTGTTTAAATATTTAAGTAAAACATGTAACTCATTTAAAAAATCATGTTATCTCGTAAATTGTGTAGTTTTTTTTACGATAAATTTATTTTTTTCAGATATCAAAAAAAATTAACAAAACTATCCATAAAATAATAAACTAATTCATAAGATCGGTTTCTTGAAATTATTCATAAATATAACATGAATCTTTGAAATTTTCAATTAATATAAGGAATAATTTACGTTTTTTTATATATTTGAATGTACTTACCAGTGATCGTAAGTTTGACATTGCAAATCAAACCACACGTGGTTAAAACCTTAATGAAATAATGTTCAGAATAAGGCTAAAGTCGTAATCATATAAGAAAAGAAGAAGTACATACAAAAAGATTCCGTAAAATATATGAATATACTAATATTATTAATACTCTGAGTATATTGAAAAATTATTGAAAAAGAATATAGAAATGGCTCGTTATTAGCTTTCAAAGAATTTTCATGCGCAAGCTTCACCGGTTTCTACATGGGGTCAGATACAAGGCGCTATCCTTTAAAATAGATCTTACTTTCCTCAATCTAACATAAGAATAGTTCTACTATTCCAATGTATTTATAGCTATATTACTAGAAATATTACAAATATAAAATAATTGCATTTTTATATATTGAATAAATAACATCAAAGAAAGGTTATTTCTTTGAATTATTGCTGAAAAGTATGATAATACGAAACTTTTATTATATTAGTATTTATATGATAAGAAAATTTTATTAATTATGAATGTATGTAAATATAAATATAAATATA
>NW_025224195.1:613833-709203 GCF_014066325.1 Apis laboriosa
TATATATATTTGTATTTTCTAATATATATATTTCTAATACATTTATTCATATAATAAAAATCTTATTCTTGATAATTAATAAATACCTTCATGAATATATAACATGTCACGAATCATTACAAATTTACTAATACATATTTAAAAGATTATTCATTAAAAGAAAACAATAATGAATAAATTTAAATTTTAATTTAGGAATTATCATTTTATTTCTTTTATAAATTGTCGAATTTCTAATTTAAATTAAATAACGAAAAAGGTTATTTATAAAAAATTATTTATAAAAATAATTATTTTAATTTATAATAGTTAAATATTATTATTTATGCTATATATTTTAATATAAGCAATCTTTATATAATTTAATGAAAGAATTTAATTTATAATTAATTTTGAAAAAATATATAAATGATATTATATACGCACATATGAGATATTTGTATCCGCTGGATCAGACATAATAACTATAATATATTATTTACACAATTTTTATAAATATTTTTATAAATACATTAAAAATTAATTATTTAATAACTATTTATTATATTGTTCAAATCAAAGAATAAATGATATTTTATGTTCAGGATTTATTACTTAACTAGATTGTGGAACAGTTTTAAGACTTTGATATATTACATAGTATATGATAAAACAATTTCGATATAAGAACAGTGATTACAGATAGTTACGTATATGAATATATTTTACACATAAATATTTATTACTTGAAATATTCATAACATTTGTATTTAAATTATAATTTAAAAATATTTTTTTTTATTTGAATACATGATGTATATTATTTGAAAATAATTTAAAAACATGTAATTTAATTTTAATCATTAATAAAAGAATATCTATATTTATAATTATATTTTTATATTTTTTTAAAGATTTTATATATATATATATACGATATTTTTAATATAAAATATATTACAAACAATATTATAAAAAAAATATAAAATTGTAAATTGTTTAGATTATTTTATATTTTATATATATTTACAAAAAGAATAGTATTAGTATTATATACAATATTAGTATTAGTTTTATATTACACATTTTACACATATTAGTATTACATAATTCCATATCATGATAAATATACTTATATATGTAATAAATACATATAAATAAATTAATTTTTATATACACATTAATTTATTAAATTGACAAGAAATTGAAAATATTTATTTATAAAAAATATAAGAGTTAATAAAAAAATTATAATACTTTATTATATAATTAAAATATAATGAAATAATTTTATCTATAATATTGTAGGATTATAATTATATATTGTATATAATATATATATATAATTGCATAATATTATCATATATGCATCTATGTAAGTAGTGACATCTTTAAAATTGTTACAACTTGTAGGTTAATTGACAATAAAGGTTAGGTATATTAAGTGTTGACAAACAACATGCGGTTAATTTGCAACATGATTGTATATTTTATTTATTGTATTATTTTATAATTATATTTTGCTTTGATTTTTACTTTTGATTGATACTTGATATTTGATTTTATATTTCAATGGCAGTTTTGCATCGTGCATTATTTACGTGGTTCAATCTTTTGATATTTCTGATTTTACTTGTTTTGAGACTTGATCAAAGAATACAATGGAATTGGTTCATAGTTTTTATTCCAATGTGGTTGTACGATCACATACTTTTGGTTTATATTGTTTTCAATATGATTTCTCATTGTAAAAATGGACGAGTTGTTAATTTACGTCGAGAAGTAAGTTAAACAATAAAGTTAAAAAAACTTAAAATAAGTTAAAAAAAAATATTATTTTTTGATATCCAATTTTATTTTAGTAAAACCATTAAAAATAATTATATATATATATATACAAATATTATTATTTTATTTATTAATAAAATTTATATTATTATTATTAAAAATGAAAAAAATTTTAATATATAATGTTTTATTTTTTTGTATAAATAAAAAAAAGATATTGCTTATTATTTTACTATGCAATTTAAAAAAAAATGACATTATTAAATTCAAATTTATATATTAAAATAAAAATTTAAATTATATCATTTAATTATTTTTTAGTTATTTATAAGAAGATAAGATTATAATATTATTTTTTAATTTTAATTATTTTTTATATAATGTTTAATGTATGAAGTGTCAAATTTATGAGTTTATATAATAGAACTAATCATTTTGATGAAATTAAATATTTATTTTTTATGAAAACTGAAAATAATTTTTTTTTAGGTATGGTATATGACAGCTGTATTTATGAAATTAAGCGCTCAAATTTTAATATGTTTGAAATTAGAAGCACCTCATTGGTTTCTACCAGCAAAAGTTGTTTTGGCACCATTTTGGATTCTTCTTCCTGCATTAGCAGTTGATGTTTTTGTACATCTGATACATCATTATCGATATTAACTATGAACTATAAATCATAGTTAATTCCTAAATATTATGGTAAGTGTAAGTAATTTTAATTTGTATATATATTAATAATATATATTAATAATCAAGTCATAGGTAATTCCAAAATATAATAATTATATATATATATATATATATATATATATATATAATATATAATAATAATATTAATATAATAATATGTAATATTTATTACATATCATTTATTTTTCATTTATTTAATTTATTATTATTTAATATAATTTATTTCTCTTACATTTAATTGAATTGAATTAAATTAAAAGAATTTAGATTATAAAAAATATATAATTTATTTAAAGTTTCCTCTGTTAATTAAAAAATATATTTTATATAATGTGTAATATTTTATTATAAATTGTATATATTTATACAATTTATATACATATTATATAATAATTAATAGATATAATATGTATAAATTTCCTTGATATTAGGTTTTATCTTACATATCAATATTCTTTCAATAGCTTCACTTGAAATAGTAATGTATATTATGTACTTTATATATGTATGATAGTCACAAGATGCCAGTCTAGCTTACTATAAATACTCTGTTGCACAAGGATGAATAGGACAAAGATATAAATAAGTAACTCTAAAGTAGCTTCATTATTAATGTTTCTTTCATTATTCATAAGATTATCATCATTTATAGGTTGTGATTTTAATATTAGTATATTTAAAATAAAATATAAAATAAATAACAGTGAAAAATTACAAAGAATTGATATACATAGATATCTATAGCTATGCAATATGTTTCATTGAGTGTTTTTTATTTGCATTGTGTATAGAATAATTATTCTAACAAACATCTGTCATATACAAAACTAGTCACATTAATAGAATTTTTAATTTAATAGAATTTTAAATTTCATTTTAAATAGTGGAAGTAAAATGTAATTGTTTTATAATAAAGCATAATGCTAGCAATATAAAACATTTTATTAATTTAATTGATAATGATATAAATAAGTTATATATTATTTTTACATTTTTGCTATGATTCTACTTTTTTAATGTGAATGTGAAAGTTATCAATTTATAAAATAAATAATAAAAAATTTATTGTGATTCATTCTTATATATATATATATATATAGTACTGAATTTTTAATAATGGATAACATACAACAGGTAGAATAATCAAATATATTTTGTATATATATAAAATTAAATATTTGTATAATTTTTATATATTTATATTTAAAAAATTAAAGTACATGATTTAAATTTAATTTTCATTAATATTTTCACTTATATTTAAATAAATGTATTCTATTTTATTTTTATTAATAATCTTGATTTATTGTAATTATATTTTATAGATAACTGTGGTTAATTTCATATTTATATATTTATCATTATTGCTAAAAAAGGAAGTTTATGGAGTTAGTACAGTTACAGTAACAGAAGTTCCAGCTGGTCATTTAGCTGAACTTCCATGTTTAAGTAGTGATGATTATCATCGTTTTATGTTTTGGCAACTTAAAGATGATCATCATATCATTGGGCCTGGCAATCCAATGGATGAAAACAAGTATAATTATGAAGTGTTAACAGGAAAACTCTTCATCAAGGTAATTAATTAATAAATTCTATGAATTTTTTAATATTTTAATAGATTATATTTTATTAGAGCGTATCAACAGCTGAATCTGGTTTCTATAGATGTATTTCAAAAGGTATAGCAGATCATTCTGCTATCAATATACATAGTGTTGAATTAGTAGTTAAGAAAGATTGGGAAGATGTTTGGGAAAATGATTTTGAGGTATATCAAAATATTTCTAATTTTTTTTTTTCACTATTTATTTTAAATATTTTCTACTTCTATTTTACAGACAAATTTATTACGAGGTATGGCTGCTGTTATGGTAGTAGTCGTTGCTATAGCAATTGTTCTTTTTATTATTACTACAAAAAGAAAACGTAATCACAGATTTTTTGGTAAATATTATGAATATTTGCATTAATAAAACAAAATATAAAACAAAAGATCACATTCTTATGATCAATTGACATAAATAATTGTAGATTTAGAAGAATCAAGAGAAAATTCCCCTGAAAAATACACACCAAATGTTAATGCTGGTCCTGCAGTATCTGCACCAACAATTGAAGTTGGTGGTATTGATAATACAGCTCTTGATATTGATTTTCCAAGAGTGTTTAAACAAATGCAAAAATAAGATATAAATAAAATAAAAAAATAATTTTATAGTATTAAAAAAAAATGTATAGTATGATATAAATAATATATGTAAAAAATATACATAGTCATATTTGTTTATATTAAATTGTATTAGCAATTAAATTAGCAATTATGCTAATAAATGTGTCATGAATAATCATATTTAATAAGTTATAAAATTTTAATTAAATAATATTTTATACATAAGATTTCGTAATATATTGTATATAAATTATTATACATAATGTATGTACATATAAAATGATTAAATTGCTTAATTCATTATTTTAATATATATATATATATATATTAAAATCTAATATAGTACTTCTTATATATTTTTATCACGTTTGCATTATTTAATATTTTTTTTAATTTATATTAATTATACTTATCATGTGTATATATTTATTGAGAATTTGGAACTGTTCCATGACTAGTATCCAACAAATTATCATTAGTTCCATCTTCTTCTTCTTCTTCATCTTCTTCATCTTCAGGTTCAACTTCAGTTTCTAATAATCTTATTTTCCTATTACTTTCACTTAAAACAGCTGCTACTTTTCGTGCACCACTAACTGCTATTTTTTTAGCAGATATACCTTGAAAAGGCCGTGGCCAGCTATTATTTAAAAGATCAGCTAAACTAATTAAATTTTTATCTTGATTTCCAAAAATTCGGATGTGATTTATTGGTAATTGTACAAGATATGAGGCATGTGTTTGTTTACTTAGTAAAAGTAAACTAAGATATTCATTAGAATAAAATTGAAGATCAATTACAGTACAATCTGTGTAATTTTTAGAATATGATTCTACAATAAAGAAAAGAATATTAATTTAAAAATTAAAATATATATATTACATATATTCATAATAAAACAACAAACCTGATTTATGATCTGTATTAATTATAGCTAATTTAAAACTGAGAGAAATGGGTTCTGTATATAAACACTCAATTTTAAATAAACGTAATATTTTATGATCTAAATCACATGTAGCTACTAATAAACCATCATCATTTGTTGTAATTTGTGATGATGTAAATCCTATAGATGGTACCAAAGCAATATTTGATATAGTAAAATGTTCAACTAATCCTTGATAAGCTTCGCGAAAAACATTATGTATAGCAGTAATCAATTTTGCATGAGATTGTAATAAAGAATAATTAAGATCTTGCTTCACGATAAGCGGGTGATCACGAAGACAATGATTTTCATCGAGCATTGTAGCCCACTCGCTTCCTTCAGGAGTTAAACAAGTTTGTAAATTTTCACGTCGTAAATATTGACCTAACTTTTCTAAATTCACTCCCTTTCTTCCTCCAATACCGGGCTCAGTTTTATCAAAGCCGCGTAAAAATTCAGCAATAAATGTTAACTCTTGTTGACTAACACGACTTACTTCAGATGGTATTCTTTCATCTGTCAATCTTAAAATTACGACATATAACCACCTTAAATAAAAAATATGTATAAAAATTAAAAAAATATTATTGAAAATTTTAATTTTTAAACATACCGAAAAAATGCTTTATAATCACGCATACTATGATCTATAACTTGTTGAATTTCAGAAGATTTTGCTAAAAATGCTTCTGATGCATGAAGAGCATTAGTTATGATGGTTTCATCAGTGAGTCCCAATAATTCATATGGACCACCTAATCTGATCATTCCTCTCATTTCAGCTAATTGATATACTAAGGCCATCCCAACACTAGTTAAGTTTTTTAAAACTAATTTCTATAAAATAAAAATGAATTATTATGTTGAATATAATATAATATGAATAATATGTAATGAATATAATAATAAAAAAAATTAAATTTCTGTATCATACCTGTATATTACTATAGCACATTTCAATACTGTGTCCTAATTTTTTTAAACCTTTTTCAGTTAAATCACGTAACAAAAAATTTTCTAAATTTTGAGTAGGTATTCCAATCATTAATAATTCTAGGAAATCTGCAGCAACTCCACCAGGGGGATTTGTTTCTGCATATCTTGCAAGTTTTTCATCCATTTCTAGAAGAATTGTTTCCCAAGCTTCAGATATTGCCATTAATGTACGTGAAAGATAATCCATTAAATATTCAATATTAGC
Organism: Apis laboriosa; assembly: GCF_014066325.1. NCBI lineage: Eukaryota > Metazoa > Arthropoda > Insecta > Hymenoptera > Apidae > Apis > Apis laboriosa. The sequence goes on from NW_025224195.1 coordinate 620,603, forward strand.
TTGAGCTTGTGCTACCTTAAATTTGAAAAAATCTTATGAAAATTAATATTATTTTAAAATATAATTTTTGAAAATGTATTAAATACCTTTAAAAATGCTGTACTTTGTTCTAATAATGGACACCATAATCTACATGTTTTAATACCATTTTTATCTTTCCATGTAATCCACATTGATTTACCAAATCCACCACTAATTTCTAATATTTCACCATGACCAACAGAAATTGTACCACAATAAAACATTCCAAATACATACATAGCAACATTTCCATCATCTAAACCAAGCTATAGAAAATATAATTATATATATAAATGATCATAATTTTATATATACATATATCTTAGTATTATGAAATATATAATATTAAAGCTTACAAAAAGTACATCTAAAGTTTGAGATAAAAATTCTTTACGTTCTGGTTCTTGACCAAAACTTCTATTTAAACTAGGTAAAGGTGGAAGATATTCTCCAGTTGGTTGCATATTTGTTTTGTTACCATTTAATGAAGTATTGTTTTCTGTATTTGTTAATGGTAACCACATCATGCATGTAATTGTATTGTGTAACATTAGTTTTGTTTTATGTATAATATTTTTATTTTCAATATCTACAAGACAGACTAATTTAGAAGTTTCATAACAAATTGCTAAAAGTTTTCCATCTGGTCTCCATGCTAAATTTACAACAGTATCAGATTCTTCTTGAGGATTTAATAACCATACTTTTTGCCATGTTAATCTATGTAATGTAACTTCTCCTACAATAATAATTTTAATTAAAGTAATATTATTTACTACATATTAATACTGTAAATATTACATTACTTATGATAAAATTACTTATGAATAAAATACTTATGAATAAAATTAATTATATTGAGTAAATTTTAATAATATATATCAAAATATCAAAAAACATTTTAAAATTATATTTAAAATTATTTGCATATAAAAATTGCATATAAAATTATGCGTAGAAATTTAAATATAAATAATATACAAATTTTATTTCACTTATTAGTTCAAAAATCTAACCTTTTATATTTGCAATTGCTAAAAGATCCATTTTTGGAGACCATTGCATTCTTATTACTTCAGCTGGAAGTTGTCGTTCTTCTAATTGTCTCATACTACCTGCCATTTTTATAATATTCACAATTTAATTTGCAACAACATTCTGTTAAACAACTAAAAACTCTATCTTTAAGGTTATGTTTGCTTAATGTGTTTGTTTATATAAATAATGTTGTATATATATATATATATATAACTAAGATTTTTAATTAAAAATATTTTTTCTATGCTAGACTCAAAAGGAAGTATATAAATCAATTAATCAATATAAATCAAATACATAATGTATACATAATCATATAATACATATACAAATATTTATAGATCATTGACGTTTCACAAGATGAATTTTTATATGTAATTTTGAAATTTTTATGTTAATTATATTTTAGAAAAAATTTAATTATGAATAAAATATAAGTAAATGAAAAAATAATAAAAACTTTATATAAAATTATTTCTACTTTTTTAATATTAAATACAATGTATTATTTTATTTCAAATCTATATTTTAATCTATTACAATAAAATCATTAATTTTTTCATGTTTAAAAAATTTACAAATAAACGCGGTAAGAATGTGATGGTTAAATAAATTGTCTAAACGCAATTGCTAAAAGCAATTTAACGAATGGTGAAGAAAACTTAAAATTAAAAATAAACGCTGTCATTGGCTTGTTAATATATTAGCTAGTTTTTAGGCATTACAAGCAAAAATTTTAAACAAATTTTTGATAAAAATATCATTTCGAATTTCATACGCTAACAATAAATTGTTATGATACGTACAGCTGTACTAAATCTAAAGCTGAGATACGTCTTCTTGTCAGGAATGAGGCCATTGAAGTTCAGATCATAATTAGAGCAAACAAAATTTTCACGCTAACATGTTTTAAGATAACTTTGAATTTTATAATCTAAATGATAATTAAACATTATGAAAATATATTTCTTCATTAAAATTTTTAGTTGTTTTTATTTTATTTCATTTTTTATTTATTTATTTATCATTTTATATAATATAATTCGCATGTTTTTATTTCTAATTATAATTATGTTTACAATATTGATAGTTTGACTGCGTTTTATAATACATAAAACATATGATAATTTAAAATATGATTATATAATATATAATTATTTAATTATTATAGATAATTAAATAAAATTTATTTTTTGTTCACAAATAGTATATATATTCTTACTTATGATATGTTATAATATGATTATTATATATAATTAAATAAAATTTATTTTTTGTTCATAAATTATTCACAAGTAAGAAACAATATGATATGTTATAGTATGATATGTATGTATTAAAAAATAGATAATGTAATTTATTAAAATATATTATAATAGATTATATTATTATATTTTTGATTTTTCCACTTTACATTTTTAGAAAAATAATTTTCATTATTTATGATTAAATTTTTTCAAAATCGGTTTAAAATCAATAGTATTGTTATTGTTTGAGATTATTATTATTCACAAATATTAAGTATTAATTATTAAATATTAGTTAAAATCATAAAATAATTAATTAATTAATTTAAATCTCAATAATCATAATATTCATATGGTTCTTAGTATCCATTCCTTTTAACAATTTTTATGGAATTTATGGAAGGTATATTTTTATGGAAGGTATATAATCTCTTTGATCGATTACTTCATTTATTTATTCATTGATCTGTTCGACGATTGATTTTTTAATTTAAATATTAATGGATTTGTTAATTAATTCATCGATATATTCATTAATATTCATTCGTTAAAATATATCTGTCAATTTATTCATCCATATTTGTTAATCTATTTGTCGATTGTTCATCATCGATATATTTAATCGATTTATTAATCTATTTATCGATGCATCTATTAAATTATTATATATATTATTTATATTATATATATTTATATATATATTATATATATTATTATATATTCGTTGATCAATTTTTTAATTTATTAATGTTATTGCTTAGTTTAATTAAATTAATTTATACAATAATTCATTTTTCTATTTACCAATTCATTTATCGATCTATTCATCGATATATTCGATAATCTATTCATCGGTATATTAATCGATCTGTTCATCGATCTATTCATCAATAGTTCTTTAATTTATCCATTGATTTGTTTGTCAATAATATACTGATCGATCATCTAGTTAATTCATATAACGACACATTCTTCGACTCATTCGTAAATCTATTCGTTGCATCGTGTCAGTATCGAGGCCGCGATGAGAAAGGCGCGCCTAGGCGCCTCGTGTCTCTCGTTAGAGTGCAGGACAAAGTCGATCGAAGGTGGTGGTCGACGGCGAAGAACGCGCGCGGAGCAGGAGGGCATCGAGGAACGCCACTGGCCACGTGACCCGTCACCAGAATCCGCGGCGTCCGCCGAAAATCTAAATCCGTCCGAGCCGAGAAGAAGAGGTACCCGCCATCGACCTCCGGGGACTCGATGCCTGAGACTGCAAACGCGATAGTCAATAATTGCCTTTAGGGTGTACCGGATTGGCAGAAGAAACTGAACGCGATTATCGTCCGCGTGTGCAACTACGACCGCGATTCGTTCGTCGAACGCAGTCCGTTCTTTAAAAACTTCCTAGGGAAGGGTAATCAACACACATCGGAAGAATGATACGCGTCGACGAAACTGATCCAGTGGGCGGTAAGGAAGTCCAAACATTTCTCAATATAATAAATAATGTGTTAGCCTGTGAAATATTGAGTGTCGTATTGAAAATGATCGCGATTCGTTTGTGAATTACTACGTTGGAATATAGATAAAAAATTTAAGTTTTTTCACAGTATAATATCATATAATATGAGTCGTTTTCTTTGGAAGAAAAAGTATTCTATTGTTTCGTTAATATTAAGGTTATGAAATATGGAATATAGATTATTGATTAAATGGTGTATTTAAATAGTGAAAATCAAAGGACTTTTTTTTATAGAAGATAAAGAAAAAGTGTTGAGCTTTTATATGAAGAAAGATAGATTTTGTTGAATTATCATTAAATCGTGATGGAATTTCTTATTTGGATAGTTACATTCGTGATTATTTTATTCTTGTCCTAGTGGAGTGGCATGATACAGTGTTTCAAGCGTGATTTTTCTTTAAATAAATGCAGTGATTCACTGGAATTTGGAACGATGATAGAGCATAGCTAGTTGTTTACCGATTTCTGAATGATCAGTCTCGATGAACCTCAAAATCGTTCGAGGCCACGGATTTCTATTCAGCTGTCTCATATGATAAGATGAAATGAGGTTGTGGCCGGTGCCAAAGGATGAATTTATTAAACGATGCGTCTATTTCAAAGTGAAAAAGAAATTTCATATTAAAATAAAAAAATTATAAAATATATATTTATCTTTTGCATTAATCACAATTTGTAATTTTTATAAATCAATATAAATAATAATTTTGCTTCAAATTCTTAGTTAAAATTTAAATAAAAAATTTGTAAATTTATACTGGAGAGAATTCGATATATCTGTACTGTTTCCTAAGTAATAGAATTTATAAATTGGTGAGATTTTTTTTTGTAATACTGGATTATTGAAAAATAGATGATTGATGATTTGGTTTTTATTTCGAATAATAGGTGTTGTCTCGTAATCACTTTTAGGAATCGGCATTGTAAAAAAATGTGTCGATCATCGTTGCCGTCGGTAACAAAATTCGAATCAAGTTTCAGCTTAATCAGCTTCCGATTCGAGCGTAAATCTTTCATATACAAATTTTATATATGTTTCCCTATATTTATTTATGAATGTAATATATATTTACTTGTAAAAAAATTTATTTTCAATTCAATATATTTTCCATTTATAAAGAAAATAATTTTCAAAAGCATATATTCAATAAAGAATATAATATTCATAATTCAATAAAGATAATAACTTATTACGTATTAATAAAAATATAAGATAATATATATTTAAATAAAACATGATTAAATATAAATATGATGCAAATGACGATCAAGTCCGAAAGATCAAATAAATAAATCGTAATATCGAAACATGATTGATTCATATACAATATTAAAATTTATTAGCAAAATTATAATTTCAAAATTCTGTGTGTTTTACAGAAATCGAACCAAGCTTTCCCTATCGAGATGTGACAGTACGCCGGGGCGTGGAATTCAAGGATCATTACGACATTGCATCAGAGATCGGAAGGTAAGTGATCACATCAATTTCCTTCATATATAATATACATATACAGTATCGTATTTTTATTGTTGACAAACAAAATGTTTCGTACAAGACGATTTGATTCGTAAACAACAATAGCAATTCAATTTTCGATTGGCAAATATTTTAATTGTTACCAAGATATTCGAGATGGGAATAGACGCATAGAATTTTCCTACGTAATTTTTTATAGATGACACTCGATCGAATTTATGCACAGCACGATCATTGCAAATATCATAGTGAACCACAGGGTTGGGCATGTTGTTTCTGAATTTGACACAATATGCATTCTAGCATTGCGCAATGATTATACAAGCTATCTCGAATCTCTAATGCATGCCTCCGGCGGAGTGGAGGATTCCGAGGAACACAGAATTTCCGTTTCGAAAAACGCAAGCTAATCGATAAATTATAAATGGATCAAAATCTGATTTTTAAATATATGAATTCGAAACTTTGTGAGATCTCGAGATATTCGAAAATCTAAATTGCATATTATTTTTTTCCTTTTTTTTCTTTTTTTTTTTAAGAAATAATATTTTAATAAATTTTAATTTCTAAAATTCTTCAAACTTAAGTGAATATAATAAGCTAATAGTAATAATTATGTTTTTGTGAAAGTTATAATAAATTTTGTAAAAGTTAAATTTTTATTTATCTTTTCTTCATGATTTTCTTCTAAATTATTGTAATAGATTAGTAAAATTAAAATAAAAATCTAAACATTTATTTAAAAATCTAACAATTATTTATATCAATTATGATCTATTTATCTGGATTTTCGAGAGTTTCGAATCATAAAAATAGTAAAAAATTTTTGAGAATTTAAAAATAACAAAAATATTTGAACGATTTTGAAGTTTTTATTTATTAAATATGAATTAAGATTTTAAATCTGATCTATGATATTCTGTTAATTTTCTGTTATATAAATCTTAATTTTCTGTTATAAAAGTTTTGTTTTTTTGTTATGAAAATTTTATCTATTGAAAACATTTTAACTCTTTAAAATGTTTAATTTTTTAATACATTTTAGATTATTATTAATTGCATTATTTTTGATCAAAAAATGGTTTTACTGAAGTGGAAGTACTGAATTAATCTTAGAATTAATAAATTTGTAACGGGTTTCAAATTTCTTGTTTTAGCAATTACGAAAAACATGTATTTAAATGCTTTTGGCAAAATGAACATTGACTTTTGGTTGGATATGAAATATGATTCTATATATATATATATAGAAATATGATTCTATATATATATATATATATATATATATATATTTGTACACATACTTATTTATTTTCATCGTGTCACTTTAATCATGCGTGTATAATCTATACATTTTGCATATATATATTATAGGATGTATACTATCCAAATTAATAAAGATTAAAATTGAATAAATTAGTAAATCAAGTTATTGGGTAAATGTTGGATGTTGTAAAACATTATGTATTTGAAGAAAGTTCTTTATTCATTTTTCATTTAGCCATTAGAATCAAAAATTGTTTTATGCTATTTCTAATAAAAATTATTATTATTAATTTCATTTACATTAGTTTTTATTCTAACAAATATAAATATAAATATATTATACGATATATTATATAATATATTATATAATATGTTTACGATTCATAATAAATAATTTTAAACATTATTGAATTCAAAATTTATAGTTCTATATTATAAACTTTGCAAAAATACATATATAAATTATGAAATTTTTTTTTAAAATTTCGTAATTTTTATTTTGCGTAAGACATCCAAATTAGTATTACATACATATTGTATAAATATATATTGACTCGAATTCGAGAAATGCATATGGAACGCATAATATAATTTTAATGAATCATTAAAGAGCAAGTGAGCTTGAGTAAATAAATTATTGCATCCAAAATATTCGCTTTTTGCGTTTTTCTTTGAAAATATCTATAGATTGAACGTATATTTCTTACTTTTATTTATTACTTTTTCGTCCACCTTGTTAATAAAAATCTTAGAATTTATTACTAAACTGTCTATATATATTGTATCATAAATAAATTTTTGAATATTTGTAAAAGACATGGTTCATAATATCTAAAAATAGATTAACAAAAAGTTAGTATACAATTTAAAAAAAAAACATATGCAATTATTATATTTTTTTTTTATTAAAAGAATTCATATGTATAAAATTTAGGGTTTATTGCACAAATTATATGTTATATATTTTCTTTTTATGAAATTTCGAATCTTTTATATGCAATAAATGGTTCTTTACATACTTTCTTTATATTGCGTAAAAATCACATTATATATTTTATAAATAAAATTATTTTTTTGTCTCATATTTTATTCATATATATCGTCGAATTTTTAAACTCGTTTTTTTGAAAACATTGAAGACATTTGTGTAGTAAATCAAAAAAATTATAAATAATTTTTACTAATAGTTTTATTTAAATTTTAAATAATTTTTATTAATTATAAATAATTTTTATTATATAATTACAAATAAACAAAAAAATCTGAAACCAATTTGATAGTTCTATTATAAAAGATAAATTGATCTTGAAAGATTTAAATTTAACTATTTGATTATATTTAAATTTCAATCAAAATTAAATCCACGATGAATTTTTATCTTTTTAATTAATTTTTAATTAATTCTGATAAAGTGACAAAAAATAATTGATTTTTAAATGATAGAATATCGTAGGATGTAAATGATAAATTTTTTATTGAAAAAAGTCAAAAAAGAGAGATTGATCGTAAAGAAGGAAGGGAAAAGTTCGAAACCTTGATGTATTTATACTTCCGGCGAACGTAGTATTCCAGTCTTGTATACATCGTAATCTTTCAGTTACTATGCGTGTCTACCATTATGAATGAGACTCGAACTTGAATGATCTTTAGATGCAAAGTTGCTGTTTTTCACGAGCCAGTAAACTTACAAAATAAATTATTGGAATGTTTATTCTTCTCGAGTTTTGCATTCTCGAGTTATGCATCACCGATGCTTTTGTGAATCGATATTGAATAAAAATATCGGCAAACATTATAAAGTTATTGAAGAATGATAATAAATATAATATAATTGAAGTGGAAGAAAGAATTTTCAGGACACGAGTCCAAGTTCGAAAGATAGGTTTTTATTTTTAATCGGCATCGAATGCCGGGACACAATAGCGTATTGTAAAAAAGAGTTGACGAATGGATCAGTGCCAAAGGTAAGATTTGAATGTCAATGACAAACTATTAGTGAACCATCAACTGTGAATGGATCTTTCGATCGAGAAATATTTATATAAATCTTCGCCCGCATTGTAATATTTAATCTTTAATCTTTGATGTTTGAGATTATTTTAACGATGGAAAAATTTTTTTGAGAGATTGCTTTTTTTTTTATTTGGCTTTTGAATAACTTGGCAAATATATAACAATGTTGTGAAATGATTTGAATGATGTAATAAAAATTTCAATGAAAAATATTCCTTTTTAAAAATGGTGCAGAATTTTTTTTCTATAAACAACCGATATATATTGATATTGCATTTTTATTATATATCGTAGACTATTTCAAGAATTAAAAAACTTTTGTATAATTTTTAAAAAAGTTTGTTCAAGTTTTAATGATATGATTTAATATTAATTTCGTAATTATATTCAGAATAAGGAAACAAATTTTCATTCAAATTTACTTATTAAATAAAGATATTTTTATCAACAGATATATTATTAAAATAAATTTTTCGAATTATTTTTCACGTATTAAGGCATATTTTCTAACAGCATTGAAATATCAATACGTATAATTAGTTCAATTCTTTTACAGTAATCTTAATTTAATATCTAGAAATTCAAATTATTTGAAATTCAAATTATTATCTCAAATTTTCAACAAATTCACGATCTCGAGTCGTTGACCATTTCACGACAAAATTGTTTCATTCATAATCTCTTTGAAATATTTCATCTTCAAATTTTAATGAAACGATTTCACTAATTCATTTCATTGATTATTCTTCTAATAACAAGTTTCACGATCGTAAATCATGTTTTCCAATTAAACGGAATCGTTTTCATCGTTTGGCAATCATTATCGAATTGGCCATTTTCCATCCAAGAGCCACGATGTATCGTTCAATCATTCCACTGTATCGTGGCCATTCGCGAAAAATATCTCTTCGATGGCCATTGAAATGAAGTGTACTATGCAATTTGATAACGAAGGTATGCAAAGAGCTGACGTTGCATAAAGTTCGATGTCTAATCAAGGTTCTTGCACGTCTATAAATAATGCATTTTTCACGGTGATTGACGTTCTTGCAAGCAGTTTCACCGTCCAGTATCTCGATGCTTTTGACACGTGGATTCGATCATTGACATCTCTCACTAAATTCTTCTTCGAATTGGATCTTAGATCATTTTTTATAATTAATTTGAAACTTTTAGTTTATTATATAGCATTATTTTCGTCATATAATTTGTATCTTAAATTATATTATTGGTAAGTTATATTATCAATAATAAAATTTATGATTTATTAATTTGAAAATATAATTTAATTTTCTAGATTGAAATGCAGGAATGGATTGATATAAAGAAAAATTATCAAGTGCATATGTCTATTTTTAAATATTTCTTATTAAATAATTAATTCAAATAAAAATTTAAAGAATCAATATCCATTAAAATTTATTTTTCAAATTATAGAGAATTTAATTTTGTATAAAATGATGCGAGAGGAAGAGAGACAGAAATATCTTATTATCTTATTATCATCTCACTTCATCTAAGTAAAATTAAATTCTCTATAATTATAAAAATAAATTTAACATTTTTGCATAACAATTTTTGTTATTGTTGTTTTAATTTCTAACTCTTAAATTTTCTTTTCATTTTTCGAATACTCTAAATACTCTAAATAAATAAATTTATACTTAAATCTGTTCATTGCAATTGATCAAAACACAACTTTATGATATTAATTTGTTTTCTGGCAGACATTCCGTTTTGATAATCTGCAATTCCGACCCTGTTGTCTATGGTATGCTCTACTAACTCACTGACTCACTTACTTGGCTTCGTGACAGCTACGTTACACCATCGCCGTACATTCTACCGATGCTCAAAACGACAGCTTTGATACTTCTCTTGATTTTTGTTTCTTCTTGACACGTTCTTCCTATTTACAAAATTCTTTTAATATCCTTGACTTGAAAATCGTGACATTCTTGTGCACATTTTTTGAATACAGGAAAAAATGATTGGACGTTATAAAATAAAATTTTCATAAACATGACTAAAGCTTAAAAGATTCCTCGTTCTTCAAATATAACGCGTATTTATGATATTTTGAATATATTAAGCTTTCTTTGCATATCATATGTATTCCATAGATTTTTGTGCATTTCAATTTTGCATAAATGCTTAAGTCTCTCGAATGACTTGTACAGCAAACTAAAAATGTGGATATTCTTTCTTATTTATGTATATTTGTCGGTACACATTCTTGGCGAGATATGAACGGCAAGATTTTCAAAGTTTAAAAGATTTCGAGACGTTGGAAACGGTATTTTTGATCCTGCGTTGCTTGGCACAATAAGACGCGATAAATTGTGAGTTCATGACAGGTGCACATGCGATATTTATTCCGTTGGAGAGAACATGAAATTGGATGGAATTGTATGCAATTTTCTCGACGAAATTCGTTTTGATTCTTCCTTCATTGCTTCGTAAACGATCGATTTCAATCAATTTATATCAATCATTTGATTCCTGAAAATGAAAAATTATATAAATTAGACATTTTTGTGTAAAAATAAAGTATTATATAATATATATTTATTTATTTATCTATTCATGGATAAATAAATTTTTTAACGTAAATTATTTATGAATGAGTAATAAGTGACTAATAGATTACATTTAAAAATGCTATAAAGAATAAAGAATCACAAATCTCATTGAAGTTATTCATATTAGTAACGACGCAAATAACATAAATAAATTAGCAATAAAATTATGTCACCTTGAAGTTAATATGAATACATTAATTTAAAGCTTGATAGAATTTCAAAAAATTCAAGATATCATATGTTATTCATTTCTTATGAAATCATTTGTTTGTTGTCATTTGAACCATATTATTTCTTTGAATAAAAAAATTAAATAGTATAATATATAATTTAAGAAGATGTTGAAAAAATAATTATAATAAAAACAGAATATTTCATTTATATCGCAAAAATATGAAAATAACTATTAATCCATGATGAATAAGTTGATGAATAAGATTCGATATATAATTTTTTTTTCATAAAAAAATATTCGTTATATTCAATAAACTTTCTTCGACGCTTGCTTGTTGCTTGTTCATTGCTTGGCGACACATACCCAACACTACCGTTGCGGTTGTCTACGCGTTTGGCCCGTGATTGGCCAATGTTTTTTGTTAATAACTCGTTGATAAAACTGTAACAAAAAATTTTGCAAAATGTTATTTGAAGTTATCTGAGGAATCTTCAATTAATCCGTGTTTTCACATTTTGTGAAACATGTTGTATATAAAAGTATGTTATATATAAAAGTGAACGTGAGAAGTTAAGAAGGTTAAAGTTCACGAATGCAATTTCTATTCGTGATCTTAAGACATTCAATGGAATATTAACAAGATGTTTTTGTTCTGTTCCTTTATACATTTGCAAATGTTCTCAAGTTACTGCGATTTATTATGCTGCATTGCTGCAAGACTATTAAGAAATATTACCATGGATTTTATGTATCTTCCGTTTATTCCATTTTCAAGGTTTTTATTATTCTATATCATTATCAAGGATTTCTTTTATTGATATTTATTCTAATTTATTGCATTATATATTCTATAATTTTTTACAATTAACAAAACATATAACTTTTAAAAACATTATGTTGTTTTGTTTATAACTTTATAAATTTTGAAATTATTGCATTTTGAAATAACTATTAAGTTTTGCATATATTTTAAATAATAAAGTATAATTTATATATAACTAATATGCGCAGAATATTTTTTCCGAAAGTTAAAAATTTTACACTAACATTAAAAATTTTCGATTAAAGTATGTCGACTCAAATGATGCATTGCTTGATAATCTTATTGTTGTGAAAAGTATATTTGAAAGTATAATCGAAGAAAACTTAATATAAATTATATATCTAATATCTAATAATTCTGTGGCCACATGGGAATACATTTTTATTATTCTTCGTTAAAATTGATAAAACTGATAATTAATAAAAAAAAAAAAGAAGGGTAGATTGTATTTTTTAAAAAAATTTTTTCTAGCTGAACAAACTTTAAAATTCCTGTAAAGTTAGAAGAACGTGACATATCTAATATGACTGCTAAATGCAAAAGGCAATAACTATTTATCACGAAGTTTAAAAAAACAAAAAGAACATTGCAATTTTTTTCATAACTAAACATAACTTTAAAATCCTTGTAGTGTAAAATTAGAAAAACGTGACATATCAAGTTTTTGTAATTTGACTACAAGAAAATAGTGACATTAGATAATAGTGAAATTCTATTTCATTAGAAAATTTGATACGGAAAAATGATACGAATAAAAAAAAATATTTAAAGTAAATATTATATTTTTTTCTTTATGTTGATGTAAATTACTGTACATCAACAAAAGCTAACGTGTTTTCATCTGTCTATACAATTTACGTTAAATGTATTTATGCTTTAAATAAAAGCTATCATATACATTTTCACATAGATAACATTTTTTTTATCGAAAATAACATTCGATTGCTTACACCATCAAACGTATTATAATTTATCGACTAATAGTTTAAAACAGTCAGTAAATTATATCAACGCTTGCCAAATCTTTAAACTTTATTACTTTGAATGTTTACTTATTGCTTGAAAGATTGACATTTGATAATTAAATTACATATAATATAAAAATAGCAAATACATAAAAATATAGAAATTGTAATCTTGATTAATTGAAGATTTTTGAGGTAATTTCAAACAATATTTTCTTTTGCAAAAACTTTCATTACATTACTGTGCTTTGTTAACGAGTTATTAAAAAAAAAAATAGTGAGCAATCACAGAGCGCATAGACTAATCAAACCGTGACGGTAGTGTTGTATATGTATCGCCGATCGAATATGAACAAGCATCTTGTATCGAAAAAAGTCTCTTGAAATAATAACAAATATTTTTTTCATTGAGGAAAATTATATCGAATTATATTTTATTCAGAAATAATGGATAAATTAATTAATTGTTATTGTTGTGTACAAAGTATTTGTATAAGATTCTACTTCTTTTTTATCATTTTTTTTTTCTTCTCCTCTATCACTTTCCTTTTCTTTCATCATCTTTTTTTTTTATTTTTTTTCTTCTCTATATATGTATTATTTTTCATTCATTTAAAAATGTTAGAAAAGTTTATACTACAACTTAACATTATTCATTCTGAATGACGAATAAATTCGATTTACTCGTCCTATACGAATAATAATTAATTAATTTATTCATTATTTCTTAGTAAAATATAATTCTTTTTTAGATAAAGAGTATTTGTTAAGGGTATTCAATAGATTCTTTGCGACACATTTTACTTGTTCATATTCGGTCAGCGGTACATACCCAACACTATCGTTCCGGCACTAATTTACGCGTTCTATGATTGGCCGAGTGTGTTTTTAGTTAATAACTCGTTAATAAAAACCTGAGGAATCTCCAATTAAATTGTGTAAACCACATGTTTGAAATATCTTGTATAAATTTTTTTCTCAAGCAATTTGCAACTTTTTCTAAAGATACAAATATTTCTCTCATTTTGTTTCATTTAATTTTCAATCGCTAATTCTAACTATCAAATTTCATTCTCTATGATAGACAAAAATTCAAGGATTCTAATTATTCAGAGAATGATATATATATCATGATGTCCCACAGATAAAAGATTGATTGTCAATAATGAAAAACAAAACGTTGAAATGATGGAATAAAATTTTGTGCGAAATTTTACGTGTATAGACGCGTGAAAACGAGATCGTTCCTATTTACAGAGGAAAATTTGGCACCGTTTATCGATGTAAGGAGAAAGTAAGCGGCTTGATGCTCGCCGCTAAGGTGGTGAACACCGCAAAAAAGGAGGACAGACGAGCCGTGGAACGAGAAGTCGAAATTATGAGACGACTGCAGCATCCACGACTTATTCAACTCTATGATGCCATCGATAACGGCCAACAAATATACGTAATTTTAGAGCTGTAAGATGTTTATACCATAAATGAGTATCGAAAAATCTATCTCGATACACGTTGTGCTCGTGTATGTTCAAGGATTGAAGGTGGCGAACTATTTGAAAGGGTGATTGACGATGATTTTGTGTTGACTGAGCGCAGTTGCGCTGTTTTCATGAGACAGATCTGCGAGGGTATAGAATTCATTCATCGGCAAAATATTTTGCATCTTGATTTAAAGGTAAACGATGAGTATTATTATTTTTGTATTATGTATAATGTGAATTTTCAAAATGATGGAATTGTTTCGTGAAATTAAATTGAGAATAAATCGTGGATAATAATGTAGAAATGTAAGAGAAATATATTATAAGTGTTTTTTTTTTAATGTAATATTCAAAGGTGTATACATATTGCTTGATGCAATACCGTATATTATTAACATAAAATTTATAGAAATAAAATTGATTAAAAATTTTAATGTTAATGTTATTACGTTTTAATACATTGGAAATTTTAATAGATTTAATTTGCTTAATGGTAATTTGTAATTCTCGTTTTGATAATTTTAACGCATCCATGATGCAATCTAAAAACTATTATTCTGAAATTGGAAACTTGTCTATTTTCCATCCATTTTCATTTATACATCAGTTTATATTTCATTTATACATCAATTACATATGTATAAAATTACATATGTGAACGATAATTAATGTTTTTTTTTAATTTAATAATCTTTATATAAAATAGTTGTTTTATAAGAATCTTGAATGCGTTTATTCACCCAATATTATTTCTAATCATTTATAATTAATGCTCTTTGTTCATAGCCTGAAAACATATTGTGTTTGACGAAAGAGGGTAACAGGATCAAAATCATAGACTTTGGTCTCGCGAGGGAGTACGATCCAAAGAAGAAGCTGCAAGTTCTATTTGGCACGCCGGAGTTCGTTGCACCGGAAGTCGTAAATTTCGATCAGATTGGATATGGTACCGACATGTGGAGTATAGGCGTCATCTGTTACGTATTGTAAGTTGCCCTTCAATTTCGATCCGCTTGCTAATAATTTCGCTGCAAACGTAAATACTTGAAGAATAATCGAAGGTATTTTCCTTTACACTTAAAAACATGGATTGTGCATCACAATCAATTAAATTATTTTCGTTGTTAATGGATGGATTCTAAATTATTTTTCTTATGTACAATTTTAAAGGATCTTCAAGTTGATTGATATTTGATTTTTTTTTATATTTTTTTTTTTAATTGTTCGATGTTAATGTGATTAATTTATACATTATTAAATTTTCGAATTCTTATATTTTCTTTTTTTTTCAAAAAAAATCTCGATCTCTTTTCAATGTTTTTCAAATTTCAAATCGTGAGTTTATTATACAAAATGCATTTTTAGTTTTGGCAAAAGTCGCACATCTTTGTTTCTTTCATCTATCTTGCACACATACATACATAGTTCTCTCTTATAATAAGATATAAGAAAAATACCATCTATTTCTAACGCTAAACGAATAGCCTTCAACGAAAAAATATAAAACTAGTCTCGCATTCCAGACCTCTGTTTCCTAACGTTGCAAAGAACATAAACTTAAAGCGTATTGATCTTTTAAATGAAATTCAAATTAATGTTTATCCCACGTCACGATAAAATATAACAGGTGAACAGTTTTTTTACTCTAAAATAAAAGAATTTCTTTCATAACTTATGAAATTATATGTATTGGAAAAATTTAAAACATTTCTTTCTTTAATTCTCTGTTTCCAGATTATCCGGTTTATCGCCATTCATGGGAGATACAGACATCGAGACAATGGCAAACGTGACCATCGCCAAGTATGACTTTGATCACGATGCATTCGCGAACATATCGGAAGATGCGAAAGATTTTATACGATGTCTGCTGGTCAAAGACAAAGAGTACGTATAGCTTGTTATTTTTGAGAAATATTACGCGGTACAGAGGTGACGTGGAGGACTGATGCTAAAATATCCATGTCCACGTCACCATGTCCGTCCTCGCGATCGACAGAAGTCGAACGTGAACACTGACACGTTTGCAATATTAATGAACGTAACTGGCCAGATAACGAAATGCAGGAACAGTGTTGTCTTTGAGTTATATATCGTTTCGCCAAGAAAATTCAACAAACCTATTGAGCAATTTTCATTTTGATGTAGGTTATTTCATCTTTCGAATCGAGATTAGTTTATTTCATTCTTCTAGATTAAATAATCCACTGCCCCAAATTGTTTGTTGTTAAATAGAATAATCCATGGCAAATGTTTCCAACTGTGGTGTCATAATTTTTGTTCGTGTTCGGCATGCCGTAATGTAAATTTATGCAGAATTTCGATACGTGTATTGAATGAATAAATATTGTGAATTCAAGAATTAACAAATTGTCAATCAATATTAAAAATTGTTATCAAACAGTGATATTTTGCAACTTTAGCTTCTCCATTTTGAAATTAATCTTCTTATAAATTAAAAAATTATTACCATAGTGGAAGATTTCACAGTTGAAAAATGTTTTATTCTTTTATCCTTTCTATTAAATTTTATTTTGGTAATTGAATATTATTTCAAGTATGGTCGATATATTTTCCATTTTTTTTAAAGAATATTTCATATTATGCTTAGATAAATTTTTAACCCTTGATGATATTTTTGAAATGAAAAATTTTTCAAACTTTTGTAATATTTTCGATGACATTTAAGAAATACTTCAATTGAAAAAAGATGAAAGAATAAATTACATTTTCAGTCATCTGGACAGTTACAGCCACGTTTTTTGTTGTAACTCTTTCACGGTTATTCTTCGACTTTCTCTCTCTCCCTTTGTGTCTGATTAATCCTGAGCATGTTTTCTTCATTTTCGACATGTTGCTTGTCACTCGAAGCGATGTAATATTTTTTGGAAAAAAATACGAATATTCTTACTTCCATCGAACGTTTCGATCGAAGTAAGTGAAAAATTTTAACACGAACGATACAATTTTTGCGTTTTTTCGTATTAAACTCCTAACAATTTCAATTTTCCATTCCTTCAAAGAGGAAATGAATTCTCGTCGTTCCGTTCAAAACAGTCTGTCTGTCTTTTTGTCTATCGTCGTTCTAAAAAAAAAAAAAAAAAAAAAAAAAAAAAAAAAAAAAACATCCAAAAAACGACCAGGGAAGATCCATCGTATCGTTTCTCGATAATCGAAGCACGTGCCCGGCCACGATTTTCAAACGACAAAAAATTCCATCGAAGAAAACACACGCGCGATCCCATTTCATTGCTCATACTCACATTTCCATCGTTGAAAAATTTACGAACAATTGTACGCTTCCGGCTCAAGAGGGAATAGACGAAATTACAATGTATGCGTGTATGCGTGTGTGTGTGTATGAGAGAGAGAGGGAGAGATAGAAAGAAAGAAGTACAAAGAAAGAGAATAAAGTACAAAAAGAAAAGATAAACATGCAAAATAAAATCGAATTCCTGTCGGGATCATCTTCACGAAGAAGCTATCGAATATTTCAGCAAACGTATGATGGCCAAGGAGTGCAGAGATCATCCCTGGTTGGCCAAGAAGTATACGGTATCGAGTGTACAGCAACAGGTCGAGAAAACGGCGACGATATCGAAGCCCCAAGCGTCGAAACATCGAATCCCTCGTGTGCAGACGAACAGTATGGACGAGCTGGACATGACTAAGGACAATCTGAAGCTGTTCGTCGAGCGTTGGCGAGAGCATCCCGACAGCCCTTATTTGATCGATTTGCCACAATGCATCACGCTTCCTCACCAGTACTCGACACCTCGCGATCACGAGGAATTAGTGTCGTTAAGGGGTTACAGCCCTTCTCCTTGCGCCAGTATTTCCAGCACCCTGTCAGAGATGACGGATAACTCCCCTCAAGAGAGCTACGGCTCGTTCCTGACAGTGCCAACCTTCAATTTCGGTTTCGAAAGGAGAGCCTCTGAGGGGGTTGCAACGGAGAAGTCGAGGAGCGATCCCGCCAGTCAAATCGTTCTGGCTGAAGAGATAATTAAATTATCCGAACGTCTGCGATCCATAGCGATGGGGGCGTGCATGAGCGAGGTGGAGTCCCCCACGGAGGATAATAAGACTAATAAGATGGAGAAGGTTGAAGATAAAGATAAAAGAAACGGTGTCGGCTCGAGGAGCAACGGTTTAATTGGTGGAGAGAACGCAACCGAGTGCAACGAGATTACGGAAAAATTGTCGAGCATAACGAGGCACAGGAAATTGAATGGGACGACTTTCCATAGTAATCGTAATTTTGAGAAATATACGGAGACGAATAGCGGAAATATGTTCGCCTCGTTGAAGAAAAAGAAACAGAAGAAGGAAGAGGGAAGAAGCGAGGGAAGTGGAAAGATTAGGAGAGAATCTTTCGAGGAGCAAGTGGAAGATTTGACGAACGATAAGAACGAGAGAATATCCGGTAGAAAGGAAGGTGAGATGGATTTGACGCCACCGTGGCGGCGTCCACGAGTGAAACAATTTGGCGAGACAAGTAGGGATGTTCCACGTATTTCTGGACTTCGTAATTTGCATAAGAGTCTGAATCTTGACGAGCCCACTAGCACTAAGGATTTGTTGCTCCATTTGCTTGGTGAATGGGAAGAGGTTTCGATGAGGCCGACGGGTGGCCGGAAGTCCGTGAGCGTCGATTGGTGCGGCGAGGAATCTGTAGCTAGGAAGACGATGAATTCTTTAGCCGAGTATTTCCAGTCGAAGCAACAAAAATCGACGACCGCAAATGTTAATTCGCCCACATCGAGTTCGATACATCGTTGAAATCGTTGAACTCGAGAAATTTGATGATTTAACTTAAGATTATGTCGGATTTGTTTGTCATTTTTTTTTTTTTTTTTTTTTTTTTTTTTACGACAAAGGATGCGTTCGATTATTGTGAAATTCTCAGGGTAGTGTGAGAAATGGAGAAACGATAATGACGATGAAACTTTATAATATGTTATTTTAACGCTTGTGGGCGCGACCCTACTTCCGGTTTGAGTGGAGTGAACAGTTTGTAGTGAGTGTGCGTTGATGTTTACTTGAATTCATTTATGTCGAATTTGGGTAAACACGTGAGTTCCTGATTGTTCGTGTTATAAAGTTTATTATGTTCGATTTGAAAAAAAAAAAAAAAGAAAAGATCTATTATTAAAATTTTTCAATAATCAATATGTGTATTGATTCTTCATTGTTTTCCAAAAAAAAATTTCCTTTTATTGGCATTCAATACGATAAAATTTAAAATATATATATATAAATTCGTAAATCTAAAATGAATATTGAATTATATTACATTGAATTACATCGCTGGCGACGATTTAAAAATTTAAAAATGACATAGAATTATATCCTCTGTTGTGTATATGTTAATGTATATGTTAATGTAACATAGGAAATATTATTTAAATGATTAATGTTAATCATTTGATTTTTATGTATTGTCATTTTTCTTTATTTATTTATATTATAAATTGTTTTTGTAATAATTATATGCACGTGTAACAATATTTAATTGCCTGTCAGATTTTCATAAAATCACTTAACATATTAACTTGTTTGTATTATTGCGTTCATTTGTTTTAATATTCCATAAATGCGCAATAAAACTAAAAATTTATAAAGTATTATTTATTCATATCTATATATTTTCTATTAAAAAATGAGTTATAAGTTCTATTCTAAAAAAAATTTAAATATTTTATTTAAAAATTAAATATTTTAATTATTATTTTAATATTTTTAAAGTTATAAAATATTCAATTATAAAAAAAATTCATAAAATTGCAAATGAATATAATGATAGAATGAAAATGATATATTTAGAAATAAAATTTAATTAAAAAAAATCCTTTTATCTTGTGCAAATTTTGTTATATTTTTCTACAAATTTATTTTTTGTTAAATAAACTTGATCATTCATGAAAATATTTATTGATTTGCTTATAGTAATTGGAAATATAGTTTCTTGTTTTGCTCTAGGAAAAGACCATCGGCTGGTCAACTTTTAGAACATCGATGGTTGGAAGTGGCCTTGGAGAATCCAATTTGTAAAATTAGGTTAAAACGGTATGTCATCAAGAAGAGATGGATTAAAGCAGTTAACACTATATTAGCTTTGAAACGAATGGGTGCCCACTTAGAAATAGATTCGGTTTGATAATCTATATTTAAATAACGAATCTTTGATCTTTGATCTTTGTCAAATATAAAAAAACATATCGATAATTTTTAGATAGGGAACAGATTTGCATTAGAGTAGCCATATAAAGTATTATTTTTTTTCTATAAAGATGTAATAATAATTAAAAAACATTCATACAGTATACGAGTGTAGTAGATGTAAAAAATTTTTGTGATTTTTCTTCTGAAATTTAGAATCTAATTAATATTCCTTTTGATTTGTAAATTTGAAAAAGCAACATATAACAGTACTAACAACATATAACAGTATTATAAAAGCAATATTGAAGAATAATGAAGATAATTTCAATTTGATGTAGATAAAAAGAATCAAAAAATATTATTATTGTTAGATATAAGTAAATCGATAATTTGAAAGGATTTTTGAATATGTTTCATTTTATTTAAAATATTCAAATATAAGTAGTTATATATTTCTTCTCATTTGTATACGAATGGAATATTTGAAAGATATTATATGATAATGTTTATTTATTTGTATATAGATATTATATTATGTAGATATAATGTAAAATATATTTAGAATATAATTTCATATTTAATGCAATTAGACAAAATACAATATAAATACATTTAAGGGAAATTAATATGTATATATATATGTATATTACATTAATCACTAATTTATATTAATTTTTTATTTTCAATCAAAATTTTAAAATTTCATATCTTTTTTATTTTAAATGTTTGAAATTTTATTCAATAAGTAAACTAATTTTGATTAATTCGTTTTTCAAATGTTATATGTAAGAATATTTGATGAAAAAAAATATTTCTTTTTTTTAAAAATATATAAAATGCATATTAAGATATATCATCATAAAATTGTCATATAAAAATTTGTATCATAAATAATATTCTATTACTTACATTATTGATATTATATACATATACTATATACATAATTTATTATTTATACATATATAGAAATGTAATTTTCTAAAAAAACTAAATAGCATTCTTATTTTGTATTTATATTAACGATTACAAATGTAATAAATATTATATTTTCTACAACTTTTTATTTAACAAATTTAATATAAAATCGTCTGTTTATCATTCAAGTGAATTTCTGATATCCACAAGGATGATACATTTTACGCTATTTGCCATATTGCGTCGGCGTCGTGATTAATAAATATTAAAAGGTCGACATTGACGCCATCGACGATAAAATATACGTGTTCAGATACGAAATTCCTGCAGTTGCGTGTATTATGAATTTACGATGTTTCCGAACGATAGGAATTCGTATTATGTAAATACGCGCATGTAACGCACCAATCATGCTTTTAAAATAAAGTCTTCTACAGTGTCATCCACGACAAGGAACCAGACGTTGTATTATATTAATAGTTATGTTCCACCTGTTATCTTATGTCTTTTATTCCCAATCATTCTTGCTGTATAGACAAAAAATAATTTGATACATATACATATATATAAGTTTAATTGAACAATGAAAATTAATTCATTAAATAATGACTAAAAAAAATAATATATAATAGAAAAAATGATTATAAACAAACAATAATAACACAAAGAATATATTTATTTTCGTAAAATAATTTTTTTTTTTAATAAACAGAATAGAATAGGATAGGACATATAAGAGACAATAAACTTTTAAAATAAAATAGATAAATTTTAATTTGCCGTTTATAATGATCATATGTTTCATAAAATGTTATGTATAATATAAATTTGATAAGATAAATGATGGAAGTCATTTGTAGAATTTAAGAAATAAAATTAATTTATATGTATTTATATTTCATTTATAATCGCGCCAAAAACTAGTATAAACAAGGAAAGCAAATAATGGGAGAAGGATAGAGATAGTGTAAAAATTGAGAAATTAACGCCATCTTCAGAGTGCCGTAAAGAAAACAAATATAAACAAGGAGAATAAATAATTAGAAAAAGATAGAAAAATAAGAATTAACTGCTAACGCCATCTCTTGAATATCAGAAGTATTTCGTTAAAAAGTAGAGAATTGAATACTAATGCTATCTTCAGAGCACTGTAAAGAAACAAATATAGACAAGGATAATAAATACTACGAGAAAGATAGGAATAAGAATTAACTGCTAACGCCATCTCTTGAGTATCAGAAGTATTTTATTAAAAAGTATAATCGAGAATTGAATACTAGTGCCATCTTCAGAGCACTGTAAAGAAACAGATATAGACAAGGAGAATAAATACTAAGAAAAAGATAGGAATAAAAATTAACTACTAGTGCCATCTCTTGAATGCCAAAGATACCATTTTAAAACTACGATAAACAGACAAGAATTTAATATTAGCGCCATCTCTGAATATTTTTAGGAACAATTCTTTAGCGAAATATATTTCATACTCAAGAGATGGCGCTCAAAGTCCCTTTTTTAAACTATTTCTATTCTTCTGCAACTATTTTTTTTTTCGTACTCAAGAGATGGCGCTCGGAGTCCTTTTATTAAATTATTTCTATTCTTCTTCAACTATTTTTTTTTCGTACTCAAGAGATGGCGCTCAGAGTACCTTTTTTAAACTATTTCTATTCTTCTCCAACTATTTTTTTTCGTTCTCAAGAGATGGCGCTCAGAGTCCCTTTTTTAAACTATTTCTATTTTTTTCCCATTTTTTTTCCTTATTTATTGAATTTACTTCATAAATACATGTGTTTAGGAAATAATATTGATTTTTAATTAATTTTATGGCATCGATATCTAAATTATAGATCAGAAATATTAATTATTCCATTCAATTTTTATATATATTAATATATTATAAATTTATTTTATTTTATTTTATATATCTAAATTTTTATATTTATATATATTATATATTTAATATTTTAAATACAAAAGCATAAATAAGATGATTAAAATATACAATGGGAATCTTTATATTAATAATAATAATAATAATAATAATAATAATAATAATATCTATTTAAACTAATCGAATAAATCTAAGTTAAATTGCGTAGTTCTTAGCTTGGTATCGTTTTTTAAAGAATAATTTTTGGAAAAATTTTAGAAGAAATATTTAAAAAAAATTTTCAAAGATTATTCTATGAAAAACGATATCAATTACCAGATCTCACCACGTGGAGGTGACTACGCATCGAGACCCACCTATAAAAAACATATTACAAACATAAAATTTTACAATTAAAATTATAATTTAAATGCTAAATAAATATAAAAAATTAAAATGAAACAAATTACACAAATCGAGAATATAAATATTAATTAAATTAGAAAAGCCTGAAATATACAAAAACAAATTAATTTAAAAAATTAAAATATATTAGAGAAACCTGAAATATAAAAAGGAAAAATTATAACAAATGGATAGATAAAAAAAAGATTAAAACGTAAAAGAAGAGATATAAAAATTATTTAAAATAGAATACAATTAAATCTTTTACATTGACTTATTATCTACATATTATCAACTTATTATCTACATATTCACATAAATTAAAAATCATTCATAAACAAATCTAATAAAAAATTAAAAATTCCCACGTTGTCCATCATTGTCCAATGTCATCCCATGTCGTCCATCGATGAGATTTTAAACTAACTTAATCTACACCTTAAAATTAACTTAATCTACACCTTAAAATTAATTTAATCTAGATCTTAAAATTAACTTAATCTAGATCTTAAAATTAATTTAATCTAGACCTTAAAATTAATTTAATCTAGATCTTAAAATTAACTTAATCTAGATCTTAAAATTAACTTAATCTAAATCTTAATATTATATTTAAAAACTAAAATGAATTCGTATCAAGATATCGATTTCCTGCTTAAAGCGAAACGAGAACAATATTCGAATATTACAAGAATAAACTATAATAATTTCAACATTCTCTTTATTAACAAAAAAAAACTCTTGCAAAGAAGAATAAAAATCCTTCACAACAAAGTAAAAAGAAAGAAGAAACGACAACAAGGGAGAAGAGAAAAGAACAAAAAAAAAATGGAAAGATTGAGAAAAAACGAAATTCACTGCCGCCCTCATATCACGACTTATATATCAATGGACTTATAAAAATCTATGAACAGATGATACTTGCCAGTCGTGATCAATCGAGAGTTACGACATCGATCTCGCAGAGGAAACGACTTACGTTCTAACGACACAGGAAGGAGCAAGGGATAAATCCCTGACCACCGGAACCGAATTACCAGAACAACGTTCGACCACGAGACCTAACTCCGATCGAGTACTCGAAGGCACCAATCGATCGAAGCGCGGACCATCGACTGACCACCGGAAGTAGAGCACCCATCCAACGACTCCTGCCACCGAATGCGTGACACGTGGTCGACAGCGACTTGAATTAATCGATGAAAGAAATGAACAAATTATAAAACAATCACATGGATAAATGTAATAGAAGAAATTAAGGAACGACCATTAAGAAATAACCATAAAAGTAAAAATTCGAAACGAAAAATAACGAATAAGAATTTTTCTTATTATATATCTTGATACGTTTACAATAAATTTGAGTTATATAATAAACTTTATTTCACTAATGAACCTGCAGTCCAGTCTATCTATAATTGATGAAAATAATTAAATTATGTTTAGACTAGACTGCAGATGTGCGTAGTTCTTGGCTTGCCATCGTTTTCGTGAAAATTAAATTTCTAATGAAACATATATCTAGATTTAAAGTATTTTGAAAATGAAATATTATAATTTCTAATGTGAGGATTTTGAGAAAAGAAAAAAGAATTTTGGAAAACGATGCCAATTACCAGGTCTCACCCACGAGGAGGTGACTACGCATCGAGACCCACCTAAATCTAAAAAATAAAAACAAAAAATATTGAAAATTAGTGGTTACAAACAAATAAATTAAAATTATAAAATAAAACATAACATAAGAAATAAATATATACAAATAAATATAAAAATATAAATTTACGAGTCTTTACATCGATCTTTACAAAAATCTTTTACATCGATCTTTACAAAAGTCTTTTACATCTATCTTTACAAAAATCTTTTACATTTTGTCGCTCATCTTTTTTACAATCTATCGCTTTGAAGGCTTATTCTAACTTAGTCTAACTTAATCTAAACTTAAATAATAATACTATATTTAAAATTTAACAATCTATAAAACAATATCCGTATCAAAAATATGGATCTCCTATTTAAAGCGAAATAAGAAAAACTTGAAAATATAATACTACTTAATAATTATTCTAAATCGATATTCTAACACTCCCTAAAATTATTGCAAAAGGGAAGAACTGGAAAAGAGGAAGAAAAAAACGACCACAGAGGGAAAAAGATGAATAAGAAGAAATGCGAAAAATAAAAACGAAAACTCGAATCATTGCCTCCCTCGCATCACGACTTACGTCAATTGACTTATAAAAGTCATTGAACAGATGATACTTGCCAGTCGTGATTAATCGAGGGTTACGACAGCGATCTCGCAGAGGAAACGATTTACGTTCTGACGACACAGGAAGGAGCAAGGGATAAATCCCCGACCACCGGAATCGATTTACAAGTACGACGTTCGACCACGAGACCTAACTCCGATCGAGTACTCGAAGGCACCAATCGATCGAAGCGCGGACCATCGACTGACCACCGGAAGTAGAGCACCCGTCCAACGACTCCTGCAATCGTTGCGTGATTCGCGGTCGACAATGATTGCGAAAGAAAGCGAGGAAGAGGCAACGAACGAAATAAATAACCGTGAGGATAAATTAGAAAGAAGAAAAAATTAAAAAATTAGAAAGAAGAAAAAATTGAAAAATTAGAAAGAAGAAAAAATTAAAAAATTAGAAAGAAGAAAAAATTAAAAAACGAACCAAATAATCAAATAGAAATTCGTGAATGAAAGTCGAGATAAATGAAAGATTTGTAAAATTAAAAAAATCTTTCGTTTTAAATTAGAGAGTATATTTTAATACGGATGTATAAATAATTAAACTTAATCTAAAATTAATCTAATAATCTAATTTATTAACTAATTAATTCTATTTCACTCACAGTCCAGTCTATTGATAATTGGTAAAAAATAATTAAACTATAATAAAATATAAATATAATTAAAATATAATTAAAAATAATTAAAATCAATGAAGTTAAGACTGGAGTGTACGTAGTTCTTGGCTTGCCATTGCTTTTCGTAAAAGAATAAAATAAATTTAAAATAAAAGAATAAAATAAATATTTCTAAATTTAAGATATTTCAAAAACTTTCTAATTTTTTGAATTTTGAAAAGCAATGCCAATTACCGGGTCTCACCGACGAGGAGGTGACTACGTATCGAGACCCACCTAACCCTAAAATAAAAAACAAAAGATATGGAAAATTAAATTAGACAAATTAATTTAATACAACAATAAAAAAACAGACACAAGAAAGAAATATATAAAAATTGAATAAATATGAAATACAAAATTAATATTAATTGCAATTATTTAAATTGATACACATACATAATGAATTTTTATACATTTTTTTACAATAATCTTTTACATTTTTCGCTTTATATTATATACATATACATCCATAAAACACTCGCATTCATTACAATAAATATAAAAGAACAAAACAAAAGAACAGATGATAAGATGATTGAAGATAAGATGATTGAACATCCCACGTTGTCCATCGTTGTCCATCGACGAGATTTTGAATTAACTTAATACTAAGTTTTAATACTAAGATTATAATAGCAACATCAAAAATACTTTCATTTAATTTAAAGCGAAAATAGAAAAATTCAATATGATAATTTGTCCCAAATAAAATTGCAATGCTTAAAAAAGAGAGAGCCCAAAAATGCGAATGCACAAAAACAAAGCGACCAAATTCTATCTTCTAAAAGAGCAATAGACAATAGGAAGAAGAACCTAAGACACGTCATCGATCACAAAAACGAAGAAGAAATTAAAAAAAGCAACACTCTTGTACGGACGATACTTTTGTGCAATAAAATTTAAAAATATTTACGTTATACTTACGTCATAAAATTAAAACTTAAATAAAAAAAATAAAATCTTAAAAATAAAAATCATAATGTAAATCGTAAGTATCTCATTTGCATGATAGTCCCACATAATGATCTTACAACACTCCACCGGTATTAAAAAGAATCTAAGATAGGTATAAAAAGAATCGATCCTATTAAAAAAATCAAAAATATTGTATATTTTATTGTGCAATAAAATGTAATCTTAAAAATACTTACTTAAAATTAAAACTTAAATCCACAGATAAAATCTTAAAAATAAAAATCATAATGTAAATCGTAAATATCTCACTTGTATGATAGTTTCATATAATGATTACAACACTCCATGGGTATTAAAAAATAGATGTAAAAAAATCTGAGATACGTATAAAAAGAATCGATCACATGAACGATAAATAAATTAAAAATCTGAAATGTAAAAGAAATAAATAAAATTGAAATTTGATTTTGATATTTTGCACGATAATTTCGAATATTTGTACAATTATTTTACGATTAAAAAATCAAAAATATTGTATTATGTATAAATGAGAACTTTAATTTTAACTTTGATAACGAATAATTATCATTCAAAAAAATTAATTGAATTTTTATCATTATGATTGTAGTAACAATATTAAATAAATTAATTTATTATATATAAATAAATTTATTTATTTAATATTCTTATTTCAATCATAATGATTTTAAAATACTATTATATATATACTATACTAAGCAAATTTTTTAGCAGTATTTTCATTAACAAATGCAATATTTGGGGGTGCTGAAAAAGAAAGTATAGCCAGAGGAGGCTATAAGGACCACCATTTAGTGATCCAAAAAAGGGATCACCCTCTTGCAGCTTTTACAGCTGCACTTAATGATCCAAAAACAGGATCATTTCCACAATATTAGTGGAAGGGTCATGGGCACTTTATATACGCAACACTACTTTTAAAAAAACGCGATCATTTTTTAACGCAACACTACTTTAAAAAACGCCATCATATTTTAACGCAACACTAAACAAATTTAAAATAAATTTAATAAAAATAAAAATTGTATATTAATATCTCTATGATTAAAACTCGAAATAAAGGAAACATAAAAATTTATAATACTACTTTTTAAAAAAATTATACTTTATCAAAATTAAAATTATTAAAGAAAATCGCGAAATGTTTCATTAAGCGCAACACTAAAGCAAACGTGATCGTTATTTATTCGCAACTCTAATTCAAACCGTAATTTATTTGTCGCAACACTAATTAAAAAATCGCGATTGCCCATGATTGTACGTTGGGCCGGAATGCACATCGGCCATTAAATATTACTACTACTACTACTACTACTACTACTACTACTACAGATTCTAAAACGAGCATAGTGACAAAGTAGTAACAATGACTTCCCATTCTTTGGACCGAAAAAACGATCCAAAAAATGAGAGGCCATTCGTTGCAGCCCCTCTTCGTGACAGTTTGTCGAGGCCTCTTCGGTCTTCCTCCTTCGGGCGCGATGCCCGCTGAAACTTAAAAACTAGGCTCGAGATTTCCTACTGGCGAAAAAAAAAAAAAAGAAAAAAAATAGACTAAATCGCGGAAGCTGAGTGCACATGAACGACCAATGGCCATTGCGATGGCCATTGTCCGCGCATGCGCAGGAATCTCGAGCGCACGTTCGTTTCGCCCATTTCGCGACCGCGACCGCGAAATTCGAAAAATCGATGCAAGTAAAACCAGAAACGAGTGGTCATCGATGATGATGACCACTCGTCTCAGCTCCACTCTCGATTCTTCAAATTTTATTTCCTGAAACAGGTTGTCACGCGAATACGCGCCTACCCGACCAGAGACTGTGACAACCTGCCCGGCCCTACCTACTTACAATTAACACTCACACCAGAAAGTATACTACCTATCCTACCTAAGGCCTATATTTAAAAAAATGGCAAAACAGGCACACCAACACATCCACTCCACGGTTCTCACACATTACACCCGGGTGCAAAAAGCCTACACTAGGGAGAGCGTCCCGGGACGCCTCCGACACCCGAGCTTAATACCACTTTCACACTCTAAATTTACGTACCTTTTCCTGAAATCGACTGACGATGGCTAGTGACCATTGCGTGATTCGCGATAAAAAATGTATTTCGATTTATTTTTGTAATATATTGCATGATAAAACTTTTAAAAAATTATTCAATACACGTATGAGATTGATGAAAAATTATTATTTTATTATAATCTGCAATATTTCATAGAAGATGAAATATTGCGAAATTGTAATGGAATGATATAAAAGAGATAAAAATCGTAACGACGCAATTCCACAGCCTATTAGCATACACACATATGTGGAAAATACGTCGTGCACGATCACTAAACTCATCGTCAGTCGCTGTTATAAACTTATAAACTATGGTCATCGTGCCCATTGCCTTTCTCTCAATCAAGTAACACCTGGGCACGTGAGTGAGATCAAGGCAATGGACACGGAAGGGGTTAAACCTGAAAATCCTAAGCTAAAAAATATTATTAGTTATTATCTATTTTCTCTCTAACGGGCTAATATTCTTTCATTTTATTAAAAAAAATACTAAATCTACTTTGGTAATTTAATTAAATAATGAAATTTAAATATTAAGCAAAAAAATAAAGTGAATTTGTGAAAAGAAAAAATTAATAAAATGCAAATTGACTCGAAATTAATTTGTAATGGAAATAACCTCAGGCGATTCCTTCATCAAAGCACATTTTCGAAAATATTTGAGAAAATGTTCAAAAGTATTGCTTTGATTCCGAAATCTACCTGTCGCGAAATATCTTCTTGCACATTTTTTCGTATACGAAAGAAACAGAATTAAGAACTTTATAATTCGTATCACGAATTGAAAATTATAATTTAATAATAATAATTTAATAATAAAAATAAGAAAAGAGATTTATTAATATTTAAAAACGCGATGTGCAAGAAGATCTAGCCTCAACTAATAAATAAAACACAGAATGTTACTACACATGGGTATAAGTAACCCATGGTCACTATGCTCGTTGCAAAAATCTACGTATACAACCAATCACTCGTGTCGATTCGGACCTTTCGTCCTACGACATGATTGAGTGACCGGAGGAACATAAATGCATGCGACTCACCATTAGATGCGAAGAACACTAGAAAGTGTAGGGGGATGTGGAGGTTGGAAAACATCTGCAACAAAAAGCGAAACAACATAATTTAAAAAATAGTCCAGATTGTTTGAAAAAAATTGAAATAAGAAAAAGAAACTGAACTGAATATATAATAAGGAAAATAAAATATTGAAATTCTAATGGAATTTAATAAAAATTAAATGAATGATAAACTTTAATATAAAAATTTGGAATTTAATTAGATTATAAAATAAAAAGATTTTATATTGAGATAGAAAAATTTAAATAAAACGAAAGATTAATTACCTCTTCGCGTGATGGATGATTGTGTTATCCTCTTGAGAAAAACACTGATTCTAAACGAATTATTTAAAGAAATAAAACTTTTTGACGCGACCGTTTGAAATAAATTCGGTAAACAAACACTGACTCTAATTTCGCGTTCAATCCATCGAAGGATTTAAAAAAACTTTTACGAAAGCAAACACTGACTCTACTGACCGCATTGCGCGCGGTCACAAAAATTTGCTGAAAGTAAAATTATATTAATAAGGGAGGGATGGGGTGGAAAAAGAAGTAAAATATTCGTTCGATATTTTTCCTTCTTTTTCTTATCAAACATTTGTTTAAGAAAATACTGCTATTTAAAATATTATTTATGAATTCTAATATTTCGAAAATATGTTTATGAATTGTTGTTCGTCATTAAAGCTTCAATGGTTGATTTTTAATAAGCTATGCCGCGTTTTAATTAAATATTCGAAATTATTTTGCAAAATAATCAAAATTCTGCAATGTGAAAAAAAAAATAGCATTCAACAAAATAAATTAGAAGAATCTGAAACATAAAAAAGGAAATAAGCGCAGTTCTTAGTATCAGTTTCCAAAAACTAATGTTTCTAATATGATACAATCTTTTTGTATGTAATATTTGCAATATAATTTTTTTAATATTAAAACTCTTTAATCAAATAATATAAAATGGAAACCGATACCAATTACTGGATATTATCAACCGGGAGAAATGACTAGATAATTAATAACATAAAGAAAATAATTAAAAGAAATTAAAATTTATTTATAATGAAAAATAAATTAATAGATAGATATATAAATAAAAATAACTGAATAAATAAACAAATGAAAATATAAGTTAATAAATTAAAAAATAAACATATAAGTAATGAACTAAATGAACAAATAAAAAAAAATAAATAAAAAAAAAAAAAATATATAAAAAATATAATATTAATAACAATTAATTTGGAATAAATATTATAAAAATAAAAAAAATTATTTGCTTTATGTTATAAAAATCTAGTTAAAGTGTTATAATTTCGATCTATCTATTACGGAAGTTAGTTAAGAAATGATTGCTCCTCGCGACCTACCTCATATTTATAGGACAAGAGATCGACGGAAGTATACGTACTTTACCGATGATATTAAAATTGACTTTTTGATTATATATGGTCAATAATTTATCGATTTTTAGATTTTTTATTACTAATTTATGCATTTGACAATTCATTGCTATATTGTATCTATTAATTAATATGTATTTTTAAATAATTATTCTATTTCTTCTGTAAATTCATGATTGTTTGATTCTTCTTCTCGTAAATTCCAATCATCCAATCAATATTAATATTAATTATGATAAATATATAAATAAAAAAAAATTTACTTCATATCTGAAAAAATTGTAAATACATTCATATTAAAAAATAACAAAAGGTAATGTGGATTGAAAATTAAATAATAAATTAAAAATTAAATAAAATTAAACTAAAAATTAAAATTTAAAACTTGAATTAAAATTAAAAATTGAAATAAATTAAAAACTAAAAACTAAAAATTAAAAACTAAAAACTAAAAACTAAAAACTAAAAATTAAAAATTAAAATAAATTAAAAGTTAAAAATAAAAATTAAAAATTTAAAATTAAAAATTGAAATAAATTAAAAACTAAAAACTAAAAACTAAAAACTAAAATAAATTAAAAGTTAAAAATAAAAATTAAATTTAAAATTGAAAATTGAAATAAATTAAAAACTAAAAACTAAAAACTAAAAACTAAAAGTTAAAAATAAAAATTAAATTTAAAATTAAAAATTAAAATAAATTAAAAATTAAAAACTAAAAATTAAAAGTTAAAAATAAAAATTAAATTTAAAATTAAAAATTGAAATAAATTAAAAACTAAAAACTAAAAACTAAAAATTAAAAACTAAAAACTAAAAAATAAAAACTAAAAACTAAAAAGTAAAAACTAAAAACTAAAAATTAAAAACTAAAAACTAAAAATTAAAAACTAAAAATTAAAAATTAAAATAAATTAAAAATTAAAAATAAAAATTAAATTTAAAATTAAAAATTGAATGTTATAAAAATAAATGTTATAAAAAAGATTAAAAATTATTCGCGATATAATAAAAATTTAATTAAAGTGTTATAATTTCGACCTATCTACTACGGAAGTTTGTTAAGAAATGATTGCTCGTCGCGACTGATCTCGTATTTATAGGTCGCGACTGACCTCGTATTTATAAGTCGCGAGACCAACGGAAATATACGTATTTTGCCGATGATATTAAAATCAATTGTTTGATTATAATAATCAATAATTTATGAATTTTTATTGTTTATTTATACACTTAACAATTTTTAGTAATAATAAATATTTTTAATAATAATAATTGATATATTTTTATAAACTAAAAATAAATTAAATTTTTATAAACTAAAAATAAATTAGGAATTATATAATATTAATTTTTAACATTTTTAATTTAACTAATTTTTAATTAACTATATTAAGATATTTTAAATGTCATTTTAATATGATGAATAATTAGAGTAATTATAAATTAAAATGACCAATAAATGTTCAATCGACAATAATCACGATATAAAATAAAATTTCTAATTTATATTAAAAAAGAATTGAAAAAATTCTTTTATTATTTTAGTATATAATCATATATAATATCATATTTAGCATATAATCACATATAATCATATAGTATATAAACATTTTTATTCAGTTTTATACAGTTTAATGTTCTTTTATATTTTATCTTTTTAATTCTTTACCTTTTTTAAAATTTTTAATAAATTTAATTCTTATAATAATTCTTTTTCTATTTTTCAAATTTTAATAATCTATCTATTTTTTAAAATAATCTCAATAAATTAATTTTATCATATTTTTATGTATAATCATTTCCTAATGAGAGGTAATAATTAACATTATTTTCCAAAATTCCTTTTTTGGAACATTTTGCAAATATTTCGTTAATAAATTTTGTGATCGATATTTCAAAACAAGTGACACATCCCATAAAAAATCACTCGTAACTATATTAATTCCATCTGTAGCATTTTAAAGATAGTGCTAATGGTCAATTCTTATATTTCTATCCTTTTTCTTTTTTTTTGCTCTTTTTGTCTATATTTGTGTTTCATTTGCGGGCACTAGAGATGGCGCTAATTTCCTAATTTTTACTCTCTCTGTCCTTCTCTCAATATTTACTGTCCTTTGCAAAATTTATACACTCGATATCTTTATTAATAATTAACTTTATTAATAGTCTTCTTTATTTAATCTGAAAATCTTAACAATTTGAATCCGTGCGTCTCCACCACCTATAAAAAAAGCATAAAGAATATCACATTAACTCAATATTAGAATTATAAAACTTTAAAACTCACTTATAAAACTTTAATCGTTAAAAAATACATAAATTTATTTATTTATTATTTATTATATTTTTTATTATATTATTATATTATTTATTATATTAACAATAAAAAATTATAATTATTGAATCATACCATTATCGCAGCGAATAAACACAAATGATCGAATGATCGATTTAATAATTTCACGTATAATTTTTTGATAAGTAATGAATAAAATACATTTACGAAAAGACTACCGCGTTTCCAGAGCAAATGCTTCACAGTGAGCCGTCCCAACGAGCTTTCGAACAGTTTGCTGACCCTCGAGAAGGTGTTCGACCGTGGCAGGTCCCAGGTGAAGAAAACGTGCTTTCCAAGTGGTCGTAAGCGGCAAGGTGTGACGACCGCACCTCGATGACACTGTAAACACTCTTGGCCGGTGTTTCCAGCAATTACCAGGTAAACCGCGGTGTGTTGTTTGCCGCGGATGAAATGTGTTACAACAACAGAAGTGCGACGGTACATGTTGCGAGGAGTGCGCGAAGTTGAGAGCGAGATGCAGGGCTCGAGTTACTAGCGGCAAGAAAAGATTTTCAAGGGCATGATCTTGCAGATTTTTATTCCGCCCAGGGAATTTACCGTGGCCAATCTTTTCGGTGGTCTACCCTTTGATTCGTGCCGACTATGTTTGTTTTAACCACGGCCAACGTAAACTTGAAAATTTCTTGCTAATGGAATGTCGATCGGCTTACAATTGTTTCAAGAAAAATTATTGAAATTAGGAACATGTTTAGAAAGTGATACATAATTAGATGTATTCGAAGTTCAATATATATTAGTTCGAGGAATAAAATAAATCTCTTTTAAACATCATTTCTCAATAATCATAAGATTAACGATTTCATATTCAGATGAACGTCAACAGGAAGTATCAAAACTTTCGAGCAATTTAGAAAATGCATTGTACGAATTCTTTTTACATTTTACAAACAGTGACGACTTTTTTTTTTTTGAAGAAGAAAAATTAAACGCACACTTAAGAATATTCCAATATTCCAAGATTTCGATTCATCAAGAATCAGAAGAAAAAAGAAAAAAAGAAATATTAAAAGAAAACAAGCATCGTGTTTTGCGTGTTTGATTCACGACGATGTTCCATGACTTCACATCTCTTTTTATCGCGTTCGACTCGTCACATAAAGTGATTAATCATTTTTTTCGAGCACCAGAAGTGCTCGGCCCGTTGCGTCACTATAGAACCGAATGTATACGAATTCCATTCGTTCTTTCTTCGGTTATTAATTACAATGACGATATCCGAAGAGGAAAAAACGGGCCTCTTTATCCGATATAACATAACGATCCCCTTAAAAGTTTGCAACAATACAGGTGAATAAAATTGAGAAGGAGCAATCGTAACAGGGCGACAATGGTTTCGAAGAATTCTTGGAGGGTCCTCTGCCTCGATTGGCCGCCCGTTTCGCGCGCGAAAAAGTGTTTTCGACCACACGCAATATTGTGTGGCCGTGTTTACTGAGGAAACACACGACACGGTGGTCGGAATACAAGTTGCACGCGCCACGAATCGCAATTAATTTTTCAGGGGTGAAACTATTCGTCGTCTCCGCGATTTCTTCTTTTTGATGCCGAAAATACATCGTGTTACCACATTTGTATAATGGAACAGTGATCGATCGATCCTCTTGAATCTTAAGGGGAAACAATTATCTCATACGCATTCCATTCCTAAACTCGGCCTCTTTGGGACGATGTAAATAAATTGCCGCAAATAGGATAAATACTTTTAGTGCTGTTGCTTCTTCAAATATTTTTTGATTAAAAACGCTGGTAACATGATTATTCCGAATAAATTATATAAAATTCAGAGATTATGAAGATACTTTTTAAATTATAATAATGGAATAAGTTATAGTAAAAAAAATTTTAAAAGACATTTTAATATGAAGGAAAATATGAACAGAAGGATACCTGTTTATTTTATAAATATAAATTTTTCAGATATAAATTCATCATATAGATTAATTGAAAACTTGAAAACTTTTTCCATCTTAATTTATATGACGCGAGAGAAAATTTAACGAAACTTTTTAACAAAAAACAATGATCCAAATTTATTAAAATTTAACATTGCTAAAAAATATATTTATAAAATCGTTTTGAAAAGAAATTTTTTATTCTAAGTGACTATCAATATTCGGACGGAACAACGCGGATTACACGCTTCGCTCTTCTGCGAGGACGAAACTTTGCCGCCTGTTTTAACTCTCGAACGAACGGTGTGGACCAAAGGGGACCGTGATTGTTGGAACCGGTATAATGGCGCGCGTCTTCCTTCGTTTTCCTAATCGTTTTCCATTGCCGGCGCAAGAAGGTCCTTGTAATAACATCTTCCTCCTCGAACCAGTACGCCCCATAAATAAACAAAGAGAGTGAACGGACTTGAACTTAAAATAGTTTGTCCGAGGCGTGGCAAGGCATTTGGTCGGACAATA
Source organism: Apis laboriosa (assembly GCF_014066325.1). Classification (NCBI taxonomy): domain Eukaryota; kingdom Metazoa; phylum Arthropoda; class Insecta; order Hymenoptera; family Apidae; genus Apis; species Apis laboriosa. The sequence goes on from NW_025224195.1 coordinate 657,756, forward strand.
TTATTTTATGGTGACCAATGGCCGCATCTCTCTGGTCACCGAAATACGCGAAGTAAGGAGGAACGATCTCACCGATACCACACGAAAATCATTTGTGGTGGTGTACGCGTCGTGAAATTAATGGAAAGTGGATGGAACGCGTGCTAATAGAGCGCTAGTTTCCAATTAGGACGCGATTGTGGACAATATTTTTGTTTATACAGACACTTTTTCAGATCTGGCCATTAATCTTCTTCCTCTTAAGTTTAGCCTCTTAACGAGAGAGAGAGAGAGAGAGAGAGAATTCCTCGTTTCGCCACTTTTGTTCGTTCGTGAAGGCATGTTGATTGATATTAAACATTGAGAGAATAATATGCTTTGCTTCTTTCCAGAGATTTTGTGCGAATAATGCTTGAAAATGTGATTCGAAAGATTTTTATGTATTTTATTTTATTTTATACTGTTTGAAGTAGGAAATATTAATTAATGAAAATAAGTTGAAAGAAATATCGTTTCAAAATTTTAACGGAATCCAATAAGAGTGGAAGAATGATATTCTGATTCTTTTCTTATATTCCTCATTTTCCAATATTTTCAAAAATATTCCTTATTCCTTTGTTAATTTTAATTCTTCTTTTCTTTTTTTAGGCGATATCTGTTTAATTTAACAGATCTAAATCCGGCAGAGAAACGTAACGGTCTCCAGTTAAAAGAGTAAATTAGTCAATCTGAGCGTTTAATTAAATTTCGATGTCGGTCGTTATCACAATGGGATCCGATCGGTATTTATTCGAACTCGCTACGATAATCGACTTTCACTGCTATCCTCCTCGTCCAGTGATCTCGCTTAAAAATTCCTTGCTATCCTCTTGTTATGTACGAGGTGACTTTAAAATTCTTCATACACGCGTCACGTCGCTAAGATTAAATAATCGTAAATCGCGTAAAAGTGAGAATTATTCTAAAAAATATATTTCCGACAATAAGATTTTCTTTACAATTCTAATAATAAAAATTTGATTAAATATTGAAAGAGGTGTGTAAGCAATTCTACGCAATTCTATCTTTCATTTTTAATGTTATTTTTTTATCGTCGAAACTTTGCGATTATCGTTGTCATCTGTTTTAAACCAATTAGAACATGATTATTTTAACGAACGTATCATTATATTTCCCAAATATTTTTACACAATTTAAATTTATTTTTGTTATTTTAATTCTATGATCTAGATTTACTAATATTTATTAATATTTCAAAGTACATAAGACACTGTATAGAAAAATATCATAAAAGATCGACACGAAAGATAAATTTGTAATACGATCATTATTATTTCGAACGTTATTTACTTTCCCTTTTCAACGATTTATAAATCAAACAATCTTCCAATATAATCTAACCAACAGAGAACAAGAATCGTGATTCCTTTAAACTCTAATATTTTTAATGTAATACATTTCCATAGATAACAAGATACACAATACACAAACATATTTACTTCCCATTTTTTCCTTTTATTACGACAACGTAACAAATCATATCGTGTATCATTTCTCGCAACGTCATCGGGCATACGAAATTGCATTTACAACACGATTTACATATTACATAGTAATCGGTAACATATCGGGACAATTGCATTAAACGGTGGAGGAGAACAGCTTCGTCATTGGAATCGATCTAAAGGCATGGTAATCGGTACCTCTGTGTCCCCAATTTGTCCATTTGGGCTTAACCAAAGCGATTACGGATAAGGAACACGTCATAAATTCGCGCTTTTCACAATCCTATTCCACAGGTTTCTCTTATTTTATCAGAGACAGAAATTTATCAGATATGATAAATTACACGTCAAAGAAGTAAAGGACGTAACGTTTGAAAATTTTCTTAATCGATAAATCTTTCCGACAATATTAGGATGCGAGAAGTATATATACAATTTTTTTAAAAATTAAATTGAATTCATTTACTCTATCAAGGAAAAAATCTAAATTGAACAAACTTCTTCTTATGAGAGGATTTATTTTTTTCACAAGTATTATTTTAGCTTTCGAGCTGTATACGATAAGAAGAAATAAAAAATTGTTTTTTGTACAATTATTTTTTAATAGCGAGAAAAAGATTTTAAAAGAATTACGTAAGATAACATTCGTAACACAGAGGCAAATTAAGTATAATCTTTTTTTTTATTTTAACTTATTCAAATTAATATTCTAAATAATTATCCTCCTCGCGTCGAGGAAAATGATTTAAAAGAAGAAAACTTTATAAAACGAAAGAAAACAATGATTCTCGAACGATTTCTTGCTCAAATTCCAATTAATATTCAACAGATTAAATATTATTACCATAGAAGCCAACTTTCCCTATTGTTCCTCCACGTTTCATCCCTCCCCCTCATTGTCGATTTGATTTTCGTGGTCCCGTTCGGGCCACAATTTATTCCACGCCGCCGTTTGAAGCCCGTGGATCGTCGACACGACAATTAAAAGTCTGGAACGCTAAAAACCGAGGACCAGGAGAGGAATGTCAAACATTCACCTGTCGGGGCGGGCGGACAGTTGTTCGAAAATCCGTCGGTTGGGAACCGGTCATTACGTATGCGCCTTTCGGAAAACGGTGTTGCCTCGCCCGTTATCACAGGGAACACGAGACGAAATCTCGCTGCCACGATTTGGCCGATCCGGACTTTTCGGTATCTAAAATCTATTCGTCGATGACGTTCGCCCGATAAATTAAACGAAATAAACGAGCTACCTGAATAAAGATAACGATTACCCGTTACACGCGCCAGAGAAACTCATTTGGAAAACGTATTTGTTTCAACGTGACGAAAATGGCTTTCGAGGGAAACGCGGTTATCGAGATGTGTCCTCGAATTATTATTATTTCTTTCATTTATTTTATATCAAGCGTTGTTAATTAAATAACGAGTCTGAAGGATGAATTATTTTAATTATTCGTCGTTCGACGTTTCCTTGGATTAAATATTAAATCTTTCCTTTTTCCTTTCAATTATCTTTTTCCTTTAAATATCTTTTGCACGAATACAATCGCCCATACTTATCTCTCTTCCTCGATCAAACAAACGCTCTCAGACAAGCAATATGGTCCGCAACATGCCAACAACCGAACCAACTTAAAATTCCCCTTAAAAAACCAATATCCTCGCTTCCCTCCTTCCCACAATACAAAAATTATCTCTTCACCTCCCTTCTCATCCCCGATACGCATCTCTTTTTCTCTATCTCCCGCAAACATCGATCGATCTTCCCTTTCAAGACACCGATCTAACCGATCATGGGAGGAGGATCACGCGCTGGGTAGCCTTATCTATCCGCCGTTCCGCCTCATGAAAATGGCCCTCAAACCCATCCAGGTATACCGTTCTCCTTTTCACCCGGTTCCTGGTAGCACGATTTTCTTCTCCTTCTTCTTCTTCTTTTTCTTTCTTTTTGTAATCGTGTCCCCTGTAACCCGTTTCGTGTTGTTTGGAATCGAGAAACGGGTCGATGAGCCTCCCCCCTTAATGCGACGACACACACGGATGGCGACGGGTTTGAACGGATTAAACGAAAGGATCCGCCGCTCGGATCGGATCTCTCGCCTCGATCGCGTGGGCGTAGCTCGCGATCGCGGCAAACGACGATCCCTCTCTTCTGGGATCGCGCCGGCATCGAGAAGATTCGAGATCTCTCTCTTGTTGTTCGCGCACGACAATTTCATCCGCGAACGAATTCTTTCCGATGATGCATTAAACATGAAACATTGTCGATTGGAAAAATGTTGGTTCGAGATTGGAGTCTGGTTTTTCTCTCGATGAACCTGTTGGTTGGTACGGACGATTGACTTGTTGTGGGTGCGGCACGAGGGCAGGTGTGGGTTGTTTTTTTGTGGAAAAATTGTGATGGGATTCGTTGAAATTTGAACAGGCAGGTGTTTGGGTATTGTAGAATTGTATAGATTTGTTGGAAAGATCAGAGAGAGGTTGGTAATTTTGATATAGGAATAGCGAAAGATGTAATTTATGAGAATTATAACGAAAGATTAATCTTTACAATGAATGTTATAGTCTTAATGTTAAAATTAAAATATTAAAATTTTTCCTAGAGGATTTTATCATCGAATTTCTAAATCTTAAATTTCTTTTGAGATTCACGTAACAAATTTTTATATTTCACTCTTTTTTTTCATCTCATAATTAATGCCATTCCTAAGATCAACTATAGTCCTCTCTATCTTGAAGTTGACTGTCAAAGGATCAACATTGAAATTAAAAGATAAACGTTTCCAATCCGAACTTATAATAAATAGTGACAAGATAATCAATCACAATTCAAGCAAAACGATCTTTAAACTTCTCTAAACTTCTCTTAAAATAACCAATATGGACAATCTTCGAATACCGTTGTATCGAATTCTTCAAGAATTATTATGAAAAAAAAAAAACAAAAACAAATAAAGATAAAAAATGTACAATCTTATATATTTACATAATTCCGTGCTTTTATTAGTGTCACTACTTTCTCTTATCATCTCGTGGTTAAAATCGAGGAGCGAGTCTCCTTTTCACAAAATCTGCTGATGACACTCGAAACGTAGCCTGTTCCAAGGGGAATAATATTCGTGACGCGATTCGGCGCAAGAACGGTGACAAAAACGTAGTGGAGTAACTGTTAACGCAACTAATATCACCACCGACGGCGAGTTTGTGCTCGAGAACGACAGTTGTCAACTAGAAGAGGCCCTCGATCATCTGTTTGAGCCAAGAAACCGTGGTGTACCAAGCCTCGTCTTCGTCGATCTCAACGAGCGAGCAGCGTTCTTTCGTGACACACGACGTGACAGATTTCACGCGCGTGTGTCTTCAATCAATGCATTTGTACACGTTGTCCTCGGTATCGTTTATCCAAACGAAACGAAAGCGCGCTTAAATTCGGAATTGGAACGAAGATCGAGCGATGCTGATTTCGAGAAAACAATGGCGAAACAGTTCGAGGTTATTCGCTCTTAGCCTTACGAAACGAGTGAACGTCTTTGAATCGATTCTTTTTCTTCGTTTCCGTGCGACTTTTTCGACTCTTGTGTGTAAGTTACTTTCTCATTATTCTGTTCAATCGAATATTCTTTGCATATATGATATTTGAAGCATAATAATTGTTTTATAAAAGTTTTATTTATCGTCGATTTTTTTAAAAGTAAAAAAAAAAAAAAAAAAATGGTAGAGAATAAGAATTATTATAAGAATTCGAAATTTTGATCTCTTTCTTCGTTTGGAATTACTTCGTATCGATGATGTAAGATGAAAATGTATTAATGAACTGTGATGTAACGGTATAATTTAATTAAAGAAATTATAGGCATGTTGCGTATAAATATATAACGTATGACACTCATACGATATACTTGTAAAATGTCGTTCAAAATTCACAAGAAGAATTCCATATTTGGAGAGAAAACAGATACAACAAAATGAAGATTTAAAATTATACTTGTCGTGCGAGTATCGATAAATAAAATCGTTAAATCTCCAATTATAGACTATTTAATTTTCTTTTCTATCTATTTTGAGCCTAGACACTCTAAAAATAATCATTCTTCTTTTACAGCAATAAAAATTTATATCGTAGCATTATATAAACTTGTGAACGCACTTGGTGGGAGTTCGAAATCAATAGTCGAACGGCTCATCTTCGCACCTTTATGCCCCGAGGAACGGATCCATCATGAAAATCTACTTTGTCAAGGCGCCACGGGTCTTTCATGCCCGCCGGCCAATGTAGAATTCTTCTTTTTTACGATCCGATATACCATGACCTGCCTCCGTGTTCTACTAATTATCGAAACAAATAGAAACGATGAATTATATACGTACACGCCCTGCGCCAAGTACCTTATCGTATATCTTCCGCCACGAGATACGATTTAATGCTCCACGAGTGTTAATATATGTCCTTTTGTTGATCGCAAATCCGTAGTTAATGCACCTCGCCTCTATTACCCGTGGACCGACCCGCAATAGCATTAAACGCGTCTCAATGATATCGCCGAGATACGATCGAAGTTTAATAGCATTATGCTAATGCGACCGTTATTAAGAATCACTGGATTCGCGTGCTGCGGTTAATAGATTTCGCGTACGATGTCGGATGACGTTTTACGGTAATGTATTCAAGAATCGATTATCGCGGTTAGAATAACAAGGTTCTCGATCGATTATCTCGATTAAACCCTGTGGGTCAAGTAGGGGTTGCTTGTACCGATTAACCGAGTTAATTCCTTGTTGTTGGCCGAGTTCAGACGAGATTCGAGGAATAGATAATAGATTCTGCGCATGCGTATATTGACCGAAGTTGAATACGATTTAATACGTGGATGGAATGAGATTACGCGGTAGCGCGGGGTTATGTATAACCGTGTGTGTGTAAATTATGATACGTAAAGAGCCGTGCTTGTTAAAGACACGAGCGATAATGGAATACAATACGAGAGGCACGTGTAAAGTAAGTTATACTTGATATTTTACGCTCTCAAGAGCGTATTTCATCGTTTCAATAAGGTACTGTTGCCGGATTATTGGTGGTTAATAGGGTTACGAGAAATTTTATCGAAGAGAATTTGATAACGGTACCATTGTTCGCGAAATTGATATTAGCGAGTGAAATTTTTCAAATTATTCGGATAAATCATTGGATAAATCGATAGGTATTATTTCAATTAAGATGAAAAATTTTAACAATATTATTTTAACCGTGCGATACGGGAATATCGGATATTTTTTAGTATCCGTTTGTTTTCGTTTTTCAAAATTTTTTGCACGATGTAAAACAGATTCAACCTGAAAGATTCCAATATATAATTTGATAGAGACTAGCCATTAAGTTAATAAATATCATAAAGTAAAGAATTCATAGAACGTAAAGTCATAATTCTTTCCTTTCTATTATCTATTTTCATCGTACAACACACAAATTACAACACTTAAAATCCTTTTTCGAAAATTCCATTCAACGTGACGATACATATCATTTCAAATTTATATCGAAATCAGGATCGCTACAATTTATGAGGCAAGCTGTATCAAAATCACGTTGCATAAGCATAGCGCGAGGGTCGCCCATATATAAATTTGAATAAAAGAAAGGAAAAGTTCGATTGATCAGCCGGTCACGTTTCTCGCTTTCGAATCATCCTTGGAACGATCTCGTTGCGCATCCGAACAAGGCTATCGAGCACATCTTGGTGCACGAAACACGGCCCGATCTCTCATCCTAGGGGATACGGATGAGTAGGCGCGATGGATACACTGCGCAGAACACAGCCGACACGCTAAACGAACTCGTGTAAACAATTATTCATCCGGTTGGATCCGATTTGTTCCATTTCTCGATTAGCCCCGGCCGTGTTGAGGGGGACGTGGCTTGACTCATCCCCGTACATCATCCGTTTCCGGTGAACCAGGAAGAATCAAAGATTCTAGATCATAGTCGATTTTATTTTCGTTTCTTTTTTTTTTCACGCTTATTCTCGCGGTTTATCTCGCGGTTTTCGCCCGAGCGAAATATGGCATGTTTTTCCACCGCGGTTGTAAACAAGGAAAAAAAGGAGGGCACGAAACGACGTCGCGATGACAGCTCCAAGTTTGCGGTGAAAAGGAGGAGGGGAAGAGTTCGATGATCGGATTTGTGAACGATGTGGTTGCCGGTGGTCGTAAACTCGGTGGCGAGTTGAAATTGAAAGTAAGAATGCGTTTTTACTTAAAAGGGATTTGAATTGCAAATCGTGCGTTAGCCTTGCGGTTTCGTTCACGATCACTTTTCCTGATTCTTCTCTCATTGAGAGATGTGATTGAGAGAGATGAACACTCAAAATTTTAAATTAATTACAGGTGATGTTTGTTTTCAAAGGAGTTTCAAATTCGATCTGAATTTGACGAATGAAATTCGTCAAAAATCGTATATCTCAACTTAATTACCTTTCTAATTCTGTCCTTTCTGGCAAATTTAGCTTTGTTCTTCGTGCTCCTGAAAAAATCATTATTATTATCACTTGATAAACTTTCTATACAAATAAAAAAAATGTGACTCAAATTCTTTCTTAATTACCCCATGTACAAAGTGTTAACGATATTCTTCATTTTACAAAAATGTTGATTAAGATTTCTATTTCTTATAAAGAATTTTATTTTCAAGACGAAGATGGAAATGAAATTTAGTTCTATCCCTATCACTCCATTCCACTTCTGTCTATCTAATACTAATTTTTCCACGTCGATTTTTCCATTTATTTCCGTATCTAAAACAAAAAAAAATCATCATTCTGTGCACGTTCGTTATAACAAATCGCACTAATCTTCCCCCTGACAAGAAACGTATTAGAGGAAATCCGAATACACGTACGCACGTGCGCGTAATTCGAAATCTAAATAGTTAATTAACGTCATTTTCAATCATTCCGATCGAATCGATCAGTCGGCGCAAGCAACACGATCTCTCGTGCGAATCGTGGAATAACAATGTCGAATTCGGTATAAAAGAAAAGAAACAAAAGGAACGGATACCGGACGTCTCCTCTCCGCGACGAATGAGCCGGACAAGTGACGATCCTCCTCGCTGCGAAGGTTCCATCTTCTTCTCGTGGCATCTTAGATAGGTGGTAGATCGACGAGACACGTGAATACGATACGCCTGTGCGTGGAACGAATAACACATTAAAAATCGTTATTTATCGGCGGATTTGCATTCACAGGAGAGAGGGAGGACACGTACGCACCGTTGATGGGTACGGCTAGTATTTATAACATTAAGATTCTCATCGTACGACACCGATGGAAAAAGAAAACCGACTTTTCGTGTGGCTGTCAGCAGCCTTGCCGAGGGCGGGATTCCCTGCAAACAGACAATTGTGCTCCACCACCGATTTTGCGGCGCAAAATTTTGTTTGCACGTATACGTGATTTTCCAATCGAGCACACGTAATGTGTGACACAGAAATCATCGAGAAGCATCGATATCAATCGATTGTTATTAATTATCCGACATGGGATTACGATATCGATACATTTTTTTTAGTTATCTCGTTGTTTATCTGGTATACAATCATTTAAAAATATTCACCGATACATTGTATGGGATAAAAATTGGTTTTTTTTCTTTTTAATATCGAACATTCTAGAAAGTTCGATATTTTTTATAGCGCCATCGAGTTGCCATCGTTAAAGTGGCTCAATTGGGCAATTTCTGTAAGAGGAGAAATCGCATCGTGTCACGTGACGTATTTTCTGTGTAATATAGTCAAAGTCGTTACATTAAGTGAAAAAGTAGTTAAAAATTTCTTAGATTTAACTTACTTATTATTAACTTATATTATTAAAAATAATTACTTATTAAAATGCTTAAATAACATTTATTCGTAGCTATTATAATTGATCCGTTTTTCGTATAACCTCGGCCATTTGCCATTATTTGCAATTAATATTATTTATTTTGAACAATAAATTATTGAAGTAACTTTATATTCGTAACTTCAACTATTAAATTTTCTCTATCACTGAATACAATAGTACTAGTGGGATAATATAACGTCACATATTTCTTCTCCTGCAAAAATTACCCCTACAGAAAAATTGAATCGCTTTTAATGATAGTATACGTCGCTTATGATCCATACATTGTATGTATTTAAATTCTGAATACTTTCGTCTGAAACTTACATAAAATTCTTCCTCACCGTCTCAAGATATAACGTTTAACCCGTTTGCTTGTGATATTAAAGAAAATCGATCGAAAAAATCGAGCGCGAGCCTTTTATAATCCATTCTAATCTCTGGAATCAGGGGACAAGGAGGGGGAGGGATACGTTACACGCGTGGCACGTACTACTAATTTATGCCCGTGCCTCGAAAGTAAATACGAAAGGAAACTACCGAGCTGAACGATCCACCGGTATCGTGAGAAAAATTTCGAGCCCCCTTTCGGGCTAGGGCCGGTTTCGAAGACGCCGCCACGTTGCCTACGAGGATGAGCTGCGTTACAGCTTCTCACGAAGGCGAGACTGTGTTAATTCCAGAGGATTGGCTAAGTGGATCTGATACGGTTTAAGAACGACGAAGATAATGCCCTTCCACGACGTTCTCCCTCTTTTTTTTTTTTTTTTTTTTTTTCCAGATCAGACGAGATTTTTTTTGACGAGAAGACAGGTATCGTGATCTTCGAGGTATCTTGATCCTGTTTAATCAGGAATTGGATCTTGAATGTAATGCCTTTCATTTATTGTTTCATTGTTTCCAACTTGATCTTTCTTTTGATAAGGATGTTTATGCAAGGATTAGAAGAAGTTATCGAATATCTAATATATCAGAAACCTGTATAGATTCTTGTTTTTTCTTTCCTTTTTATAAATTTAAAATAATTAAGAGATAATTTGAGATAATTGAGAATTGTAAAGTTCAATAGTCGAGTTAAGAATTATAGATATGTCAAGATAAAATTTTTCCTATTTAATTATTATTTCTTTTTCTTTATCGTATTTCATTTTATGCATTCTGGAAATAATAAATCCAATCCAATTTCTTATTATTTAAATCACGGAAATCAATATTTGATTCCTGATTCATCATCTTCTCCTATCTATTTAAAAATTATACAAATACTTTCCACTTGTATCCGAATATCTGTATTTATATAACATCACAGAAAATTAAAAAATATATTAATCATTTAAACCATCATCGAACAACTACAAGAAAGTTACTCCCCTTCTCCCCGCAAAAATAATCGTCTCTAAACGAATCCGTCTTCATCCGCACGGAGAGCGGATGCGTTTCATAAATTAACTTTCATCGGCCGAATAGAAGCCAATCCGGACTCCATAGAAACCGGAATATTTTACGACAAATGGTACGCGTTTCTTGTGTTTATCTGTTTCTAAAGCCGCAAGTGAACACGGATACGCGGGTTGCAGCGTTGCATTTCCGGGAAGCTAGCTGATCCGCGCGCGTAACGTTCCGCAATAAAAGGGAGAAAGATAGAAGGAGGGAAAAAGAAAGAAAGAGAGAAAGAAAGGGGGGAAAAAAAATCCGCTCGCAGGACGTAAAGCATCGATGTTTCAAGAGTCGTAAAGTTTTCTCGTTATCCCGCCTGTGCCCGGATGCGGTGTTCATCTTTAACGAATATAGATACGCGGAGGAAAAACGTGAGGGGTGAGGACCTCGGCTCTCTCTCCATTTTCATTCAACGCGGCCCATGGCCGCTCGTCAACCGACAGGAATTATGCGTATCGCGTTCCCACTATGCCAACATTCTTGCCACATCGACTTATATTTTTTTTACGCGCTTTTTATTGGCACGAGCGACGCTCAAATCGGATGCACGAACCCCTCTCTCCGAAGAGACGGGGCTCGATGGAGTTTTTCAATAAGAAAAATAGTAACATGCTTTCCTCCCTACTTGTTGTTGTAATGGTTTATTCTTTTTCTCGAAATTATCTGTTTTAAGAATGGGGTAGGTGTTTCGATAATTGCTATTATTAATAATTATATTTATTAATAATAATATTTATAATTGCTATTAGGTTGTATATCGTGTTTTGGGGTTATTTTATCGAAAATTCGTTCCATTTTGAGGAGAAAAATATTGGTTGAAGTCTTTGTTTTGTAAGAGAGAAATAGGTTTTTGATTCGAATTCGAAAAATTTGATTAATTATAATTGCCACTTCGAGAATCATCTTGTTTGTACAAATATATCGTTCATTCAATATAATCATATTGAATTCTATTAACTATGATTCTATTATTTATATAGGTCAATTAAATTAAATATTTTCCACTTATACGATCGTATTTCAAATGCTCAAATTATATAGATTCATTTTTTAAAAATTAAAAATTTTTTTCCATACTGTAATATAAATCTTAATTCTAAATTATTCAAAATATTTTTTATTTTGTTTGCGTTAATTGGATAGTAACACGTGATTTACAATCTTTAATAAAACTTTAATATCAATCGTTAAAATTTGCATATTTCTATTTGTAATCAGATCTAATGGATGTTTCCTGTTTGATCTTGTGATGATATGATCTTTCTCATATATCATTGGATTATTTTTTCTTCAATATTCTTCGTTTTGAATTATGCATAGTCTATTTAAACATGATTAATTGCAATGATTTCATCTTTGCGTGCTCTTTATCGTTGCTTCCAAGTAAAAATGAATCGCATGAAAAGAATCAAATTGACTTTAAAGTAGCTCGTTTAATTTCTAAAAATGTTTAACACTAATAAATGTTAAACATATGAAGCATTGCTGGTGATAAGAGCGAATTTAACAATTCATTTGTCAAGAATTTTTTAACAATACTAACAATAGTGAAAGCAATAAAAATACAAAGAAAGAATAATCCTACCAAATTATTAATTTTATCAAAAATTTACATTAAAAGATGAGGAAGGATCGCAAATCAAAAGGCCGGGAAGAAAACGAATGAAACGTATACAATAGTTACAAAAAGTATTTATACATCATTGCATATTTATCGCAAAAAAATAGAAAATAAAAAACCTTTTCTCGAAATTATGACATTTATAAAATCAAATATATCATATTCCCTATTAAAAATAATTATTTCAACGAATAACAATTTATTTTCTACGTTTCTTGAATTGTTCTTGATTTTCATCAACAAAGAAGAACAGCAAGATATTTTTAATCACCTATCAAAAAATAATATTTCTTCCACCTTTGATTTTCTTCTTCTCACCGCACGAAATCCATCATCCTCCTCCATAAAAAAAATTCCCTAAGCAATCCTGATCATCTCGTAAACGTCCATCTCAATGGACAACGCAATTACCTCTCCTTATTTACGCGACTGAAAGTGCGCTTTAACGGTGGAAGATAGCGTGAATGAACACTAAACGTCCATCCGCTCCGCGAGGGACGTTCATTAAGTGGGGGTGGAAACTATATAAAAAAAAAAAAATCACCTATCATCGTGAAACGAAGCATCGTGGGTGAAGAGTAATCTTCTGAAAACGAGAGTTTAAAAGGGAGGAAGACGTTTCTTTTCGATCGGCGGCCTTCGTATAATTCATATTAGCCCCGTTTCGAGAGAGGTTCAGGGACTCGTTCTAGGTCGAACAGGAGGCCAGAACAGGACGCCATGATAAAGATTTTTATGGGCGGCGTAAATCTTGCAACGGGTGCAAGAAGTGAGCAGGAATCGTGAAAGCCAATTCCCTAATGGCTTTGATTTATCACCAACGGCTTGTTCCGGTAACTCATTATACCATGCAACTCGAAGACCTCACGCGATTGTCGAACATCGAGAAGCATCGGTTCTTCTTGTGTAACACGTCGAGTAGTCGTGTTTCGTGCGCCTTCTCTCTGCGCCGAATCTTATTTTTTTTTTTTTTTCACGCTTCTAGGTTAAGGATGTATAGGATTTTTTTTATTTTTTATGTTGTTTTTCTTACTTAATTTTAAAAGTTTACGAGAAATTTTAATGATTAGATATAGTAGTGAAGCTTGTACCAAGCTTTTTATGTCCATTGAATGATCATGTTTCGTAAGATTCTTCCGCCAAATTATATTTTTTCATTAGTCGTTGGATTATTGCCTGTTATCTTTTTATACAAGGCAATAAGTCAATGCTGAAGTTTATGACAAATTTTAGTGATCCGATGACAGTAATATAATTAAATGCCTTTTACGTTATTACGTAGAAATCGTATGATCAAATTTCGTCACATTTCTGGTGCGTTCACTTTTTTTTAAAAAAGTGCTTGATTAATCTTAAGATTTACGACAAATTTTGCTACGATTTTTTGTAAAACTAACTATTAAATATATCTCGATATCCTAATTTTTCTCTCTAACTTCTTAAATCTTTACTCTTAGAAAGCTAGCTGCACAGTTTCGTCCCAATTTCTGAATTATCCTATACAACGTTGATAGCCATTTCAAACGTGTGTTAAATCTATTAACTAAGTACAAAACTATGGTGTGATTCGTTCGAGGAGAAAGAGCCGAGTGACGAGCCTTTTGAAACAGTTAGATCCCTGCAATCAAATAAAACCGGTGACAAATTGACACGTGCGATAAAAAGAATTTTCTCAGAGAGAAAGCAGCAGTTGTTACTACGAGCATAGACGATCAAACAGACATGATTATTTCCACGCCACGTTCCGGTCAAAATAAACATTTTATTACTATTTACTTTCCATAATAAATTGACCAAGAAACGCTTCTCTTTCTCTCTCTCTCTTTCCCTCTCTCTTCTTCTTATATTCAATCTTTATAACCTGTTACTGTTCGTTTCTTTATTGATAATCAATTTAACGACCTAACTAAAAGCTTTTACAAAAGGATATATAGTGAACTGGAAAGACTTATACGTTCTTTAAGATCAATAAAATTGATTCTTTCAAACATTGAAGAAATGTGACACTTGAATGACGATCGTATTCAATGGAAACATCCTTGAATTGTTTAAAAGCTAGGTTATATATACGAAACAATTCGTTCACGTTATAATTAATGCAAACATCCTAACAGGAAAGTCTTTAATCGCTACATATTAAGCGTGAAAAAATTGATATTAAACAAATTAAATGTTTGTATACATTGTGCAATTAATGTGTATTTATAGAAAATTTATGTACATAATACATAAAACAATGTAGTATAAAACAATATTGTAATTATATCTTCTTTCTTTATATTAGAGTTAACGAATAAGTAAAGTTTATTTTTGACCAAGTATGTGAGATAAGCGCCATTATTTATTATATTATTCAAGTTGATCTAAATACCGTTGATCTAAATAATTATCTTATTCCATTTCACGTTTAAAATATAAATTTTTGCAAAGTTATATCATACAATATGTAATTTAATATTTGAATTAAAATATTTCTTTTCAAATATAATGTAATCTAATTTTTCTAATTTCTCTTACTTATTTTTATTGAATTACATAATTTCAATGACGAAAAATAATAAATAATATTATTTATTACCAATCAATTGCTATTATTTCATGATAACTAGCTACCCAACATAACATACAATAAATATTTAATACCATTGTTTTTATACTTATAAAATAACTTGAATCCAATTAAATACGAATATGAAACACAATTGGATCATGGAATGTACTGATGTAAATATAAATATAATATAATCATCATCTAACAATTTTATTTTGGAATATAAATCTGCCATGAGATGAGAGAAAAAAAATGAAAAATATGCATCGGAGAAGATGTTATCTTCAAAAGAGATTTTTAAGGAGAATAGCTTTCATTGTGAAAATCCGCACTAATGGACAGGACTAGACTAATAATCCGTCACTAAGCCAGCTAACATGTTATTAAGTGGGCGTCCACGCACCTCGAGGATTTTCTACACCGATGACATCGCCATTGAAACGAAATGCAATCAAAAGATTCGCGTAAATCTGCCAAAATATTACTTTCTCGTGTTCTTGATCAACATCGATGGATTAATTATTAAAATTAATACTTAAGGTAATTATTATTATCACTATTTACGTATAAATTATCGAGAGTTGCATGCTCATAAATTACGTCGATGCTCATAATTCGATGATAATGATAATTGATCGTAATTCAAAGTAAATGGACGATTTAATCAATTTTATAAGCAAAATAATCGAATCTGTCTATTTATAAAAACATTTTCATTATACCTTATCCGTTATGATAAATAATTGGAGATACGATTTTGAACATCGTCGAGATTTTGCTTTTCCATGATTTAGAAATCAATTTCATGATTTTATGACGTTAATTTAAATCCATATGCACGAACGATACGTTTTATGGGAATCTCATTATACGTGATAAAAAGATCAATTTATGAATATTTAAGTGTATGTTGAATATTTAACGGCTGTATAACACTAATAATCAGTTTCTCCACCATATGGTATAAAGAGTATGTGTACTACGTATATCCAAGATCGCTACGACAAAATTTCGAACCTCACTCGTGGAGCATACAACGAGTGAAAGATAAAAGCTCTCTTCTCTGGAAAATTTCGTAACATACAAGGAATTCACGTCTCATAGCAAACGGTACTTCACACGGAACGGCAAAACGGAATTCGTCGTCACAGACGGATAGGAAAGCGCAAAATGTCCCGGCTACATTGCCGTATCTATTTTCATCCTACATGTTTTAGATGCTCCACTATTGAATCCGACAGGCGAAACGAGTTGCGCATCGACTTGATGGCAGAAGAACAGACCACCAGAACATACGAACCGAGAGGATTGATGTTACATGATGTTGTTGGACAACGTGAGGTATTTGCTGTGTTTTTATTTTTCTTTTTTTTTTTTTTTTTTCTACAAGATCTTGTTAAGATTTTATCTTTCTTGATAAACTTTATGTAGAGCAGATTAGTTTATCTTGTTTCATTTGTTTATTTTATTGTTTCGTGAATCTGTTATGATATATAGATTTAATTAAAGAATAATTTAATCTTTTTTAGAATCAAAATTTTTAAAGAAGAAACAATTATTTTTAATTAATTATTGATAATGAAAGAGTATTTTTTTTGTAATATTATTTATTGCTTAGTTATTTAATAAATAATTAAAGTACTATATTGCATATAAGTAATATTAAATGATTAAAGAGTTAATACTTTAAAATGTAAAATTCACACGAAATTAATTGTTAATGAGAATGTTTCATACCACGATAAAAATAAGAAGATAATTTTTCAAGAAATAATTCGATAAAATATATAATCAATTATCTTTTCTTCGAATTTTTTTTTAAAATAACAAAAAATTAAATTAGACAATTTGATCATATAGGTTAAGTATAATAAGATAATATTATTTATAATAAATTTCGAAATTCTTTAAATATATTTTAATTAAATTATTATGCATTATTATTAAAGATTTTTATTAAAAATTCGGCTATTCAGATAATTTTATACAGAATTGAAAAAAGAAAGAATGTATAATTGAATGATTTACTATAATAAATCGAGACAAGAAAATTATAGAGAAAATTTCTGCACTTACCGTACAATCTAACAGACAGGTTATGTTGCAAAGATTTTATCTTGAATTATGTGTCTCTACTTTATTGATTTCATTGCTAACTAACGGTCATAATTAATTTGATATATGATCTCCATAAATGCAAAAACTTAACCAATCAAACTTTAAAAATTGTCTCCGATAAATTTCTTCTTAAACAGCAACCATTCCATTTAAAATCAAACTTAATCGATGAATCATTCAATATTATCGATCAATCATATTTTATACGCACAATTTTAAAATTAATCCAATAAATGAACCAAAACGCAAAAACATAACTAGTCAAGCTTAAATTTAAAAATTATCTGCGACAAATTTTCGCTAAATTTCAAATAGCATTTCGATCAAATCACAACAAAACCATACGAAATCACATCAATCAATGAAATACCACTTAATCGACAAATTATTCAATATTATTGATCAATCATATTTTGTATTGCATAATTCCAAAGTTTTATTTAATCCAATAAATGAATCAACTTTATAAATGCAAAAATCTAACCTTAAAAATCAGCACTGAAAAATCTTGCCAAAAGTTAATCATTTTCGATTAAATCACACTCAAATATCGTTTTATCGACAAACCATCGATGTTAAACTCGAATCACTTCTCATTGATTAGTCATTAATGTTAACTATCCACTATAAATATTTCTTCCGAATAAAACCAAAATTATCGTAAAAAAAACGTATCAAGATAACTCGAACGAGGGTGCTCGAATGTCGTATAAAATAATTTACAGTTCGTCTATGCAAAGTACAACCACCAGTAAAGTGTGTGAAATGCACGTCGATACGCGGCGTCTTGCTTGACCAACGATGCAAGACGAGTCGATAGGCTTATCGATTAGTCGACGCGGTCCATCGCGAGACGTCAGTATCGAACAGCGGCGATTCCTGTCCGATATCTAGTCGATATCTAGTCGATTTCCAGCCAATTCATGGTAGTTGGATGATTCAGGGGAACGTTGACTGTGAGCTCGCCCCTGGCGCCGTGGCCTGTTTAATTTTAGGGTATTACGCGTGCAGGCGGCAGCCTGGTCGAGGCTAAAGGGTACCTCTGCCTCGGTATTTGCCAAGATATTATCGTGAAAAAGGGAAAGGAGAGAAGCAGTGGGTAACGAGGAGGGCGTGTCCGTTGGCTCGAGACGAGCCTCTAGGATGCATCCGACACTGTTTCGCGAATTAGCCCCGTCTCGAATCATCGTGGCCCATCGGGGAAATCGTCGTGACTCGGGGTTGCTAAGCAATACGTCGAATGGGTATCCTGTTCTTTGGAATTGTGCGAATCGGTTCAATGCCTTTGCCAATGATGGTTCTCTGAACCAGTGTTTCTCAACTTGTGGATCGTGATTCTTAAAAAGATCAGGTGAAGAATTTTGGAAAGATTATTATTTGTATTGAAAATTATATTGAAAAGTATGGAAATATAATGAATAGAAGAAATTTGTGAAAATAATAAAATATTTTGAGATTCGAGAATTCAATATTCAGTTTTTCGTTTTTTAAATATATATTGAAAAAATATGTTTGATAATATTTCTAGGTTAAATGTATTACTTTCGTATAGTATTTTATAAGTTACAGGATAAATTGAGGCACAAGTTAAATAGAAATGTAAAATATATGTGGTGATAAAATACAGAAATAGGTTTTGTAAATAGAAGAGAAATTTTAAACGAAATACATGCATAAAATATGCAAGATGACAGAGAAAGTGCAGCTATCCTGATGAAAAATCAACTTCAGATAGAAAAGGAACAAAAGTGAGAACTTGTAAATTTTACATTTTTTTTAAATCTTATCCATAAAAAATTTATTACATATTTCTCACTTAATTTTTTCTAAACTTATTGCTTATTTTTGTGAATATTAATATGTGTAATTTGTAAACATTAATAAATACTTTAATACGAATAAATAACAAATAAATAAATAAAAATAATTTTATATTGAAAATTTTTCTAAAGTAAAAAATAAATATTAATTTTCGTATTAATTTTCACTTATTTTTACATAAACGATATTACATTTTAATAATAAAAAAAAATAATTTTACGTTTCAGATTTCTTCAAATTAAAAAAAAAAAACGTTAAAATAATTGCGTATATACTACAACTAAAACAAAACAGAAATCATACCTGAGTTATCGAGGCGCTGATTTTTTATCTACGGATGAAATCATATAATACGATTATGATATTTGTATACATTTCTTTCTTGCTGCAAGCGATTGATATTCGCCAATGTAATGGAACCTTCTATTCGAATTGATCATTTCTGATTTTAATTCATAACTTCAAAAGAAAAAAGAAGCTAATGTTTTTTCTTTTGCAAAAATCCATATATAATAATTTTCATTATGATTGCATATCTACATTTTTTAAATATAATTGATAATAATTATATCGCCTAGATCATTATTTATTTGTTGTATTTGCTATAAAAAAATATTTAATTCAATTTTTCTTATCTAAACTTTAAATGATAGTAGCTATAAAGTTTTTCAATAATTTAAATAATAAATAATTTTAAGATTGATCTATAATCAATCTATCTATTATTAAAACTTTATTTATTCTTAGAATTATTTTAGATTTCTATTTATTTAAAGTAGTTTTGATTTAGAAAATGTAAAATTGCAATATGACATAGATTTTAAATTAAAATTTTAAATTACATGGTTACACTATTTAAATGTTATATATTCTATCCAATTAAAATTAATATTAAAAATTAATTTTTTTTCAAATTTTTTGTTTTTGTATAATATTTAAACAAATATTATTATAGATCAATTTTAATATTAAACTAGATATATAGAATTAAAAAAAAGTTAATAAAAATTCGATTATCAAAGAATCAATTTTATTAGTTTTGAAAGTAAAGAAACGTGATGAAATTAAATTTTTATTATCTTAATTTATGAATTAATGCCATTTATCTAACATTCACAAATTCATGTTTATAAACAAGCAACTTTATTGATAGACAATTGTATTTGATTAGATATAAATCTAATCAGATAATCACTATAAATAATATTTGTAAAAAGATCCTAAAAATACAATATCTTAATATACAAAAACCTTTTCAGCATTTCTATAGATCAATCTCTCGAAGTAAAAAGAACAAGCAACCTATAAGGAATATTGACAGAAATGATTATTGGCAAATAACCGGAGGTATAATTATATATCAGAGGATGTACATATACTATGAAACGTCGCACCGCTGAAAGTTCGGTATATTTAACAGTGGCCGCACGTATGAGATATAAGTTTGATATCGCAGTTGCGTGCAGAATCACCGAATTATATCGACTTGCAGCGATCGAAGTGTGAAGCGTGCCGACGATCGTGCATTGAATATATAATCGATTTTTTGTGAGCCTTGAGAAACGACTATCCTTTAAAAATTCAACGAGTTTATTCGATTGTAAGTTGTAAAAAGGATAAAATATTGTTAAATTTTTTGTATTTTAATTATTAATAATTTATTTTTATTTTTATAGATATTTATTCTATCTATTCGTTTAGATATTTAAAACTCGAATTAAATGAAAATTAGATATATATAGTGTATGAATGTATGCTGAATAATTACAAGTATAAAACAAGTTTAACAAAAAAAGAAAAAAATAAAAAATTAGAATAATGATATCATTTATTTACAAATTGCATGGATAGTTAATGTATTATTTCTCAACATCTATGTTTATCGTATGTTTGTATATTAATATATTCTATAATTATATAATATATTCAAGATATTATTCAAGAAAACATTAATAGCTTAATTACATTAGCCTATACATTTAATAAAAATAGAAAAGTTCCATTATAAAGAATCAGATTATATCATTGAAAATGTAAAAATGAATTGTCTGGAACAAAAAAATTGCATATAAAGATCTAATCTTCAGAACTCAAATAATTAATCTTTAAACATAGAATATAGATGTTTTAAGTCTAAAAATGATTCATATTTCAAAAATCTGTAAAAACTTTTATAGTTTCCCGAAATTTTTTGAAACCTTTCTTTATATTTTAAATATAAATGAATTAAATAATTTAACTTGTTCATTTTTAAACGAATCAAACGTTTACATAGTTTAAGCATGTTTAAAAATTAACAAACGAATTGAAATACAGTCAAACCTGACAAGGTATCCTTTATTCTAATCGTAAATTTTACAAGATTAGTCATGCTTGCACGTTCAGTAATGGTCCATTGATAAAAATTCGATATAAATGCAAGTGTAATTACGTAAGAAGAATGATCTATTATCTTTCTGTTACTATGAACAGTTGTTAAATTTAACAAAAATCATAATCTGCCTCTATAAATCCAGTCGGCTTAGTTCTTAAGAACTTTATCTTGAAAGAGTGAACGAATGGAAGGAACTACATGTTTTAATCGAAGTCTAAGTCTGATGTAAGTACTAGCTAAAAGTCTCTCGTTCTTTGCTTTATATCGGTGTTAAATCTTTCTTGAGATAACACTGTTCTACCAGTTTCTACGTTCCTTCTCAAGAAGAAAATTTACAAGTGGCAAGTAAATTCTAGGGTAGATGTTTCCTTAAAACATGCTTAAACTATTCTTAGAACAAGAGCACGGATAATTGAAGCGGATGCAATCGCGAGAACTGAGTGCCAAAACGAGTCTTAAACGAGTTCGAAAGATAAAGACTCCATAATGCTTGGCAAGATGAATCGTACCATATATGAAGTGTGAAACCTCGAACGTTCGTCACATTTTATAGCTCATTTTGTTACTCTTTATTATTCATTGACATTTCCTTGTTGACTTTTAAATCCAAGACTAGTTGTCTTATTAGAAATATGTAACAGAAAAATATAAATATCACGTCAAATATATTTAATTTTTTTTTAATGATTGATCTTTCATTAGAGATAGAATGTTATAAATCTTAGGATTTTGAAATCTTTCATAAAGTTTTCAAGTTTTTTGAAATTTTTTGTTATTTTTATTTTGTAATTAAAAATCTGTGTAAAAAAATATCAAATTTATATAAATAATATATGAAGATATTGCAATGAAGTTATTCAAATGAGTTTGTAAAAAGATTTTAAACTGATTTTAATAATTCTTTAAAGTTTCGAAACTTTATAAGGTTTTGGATTTTCAAATTCAATCAGTCTTTGCTTTTTATTAATTTCTATATTATATATAAAAATATATATAATATTTTATTTTTTAAATAGAATAATATTCCATAATATAGTGAAATTAATTTTGTATACATATTTCTGTAATTTGAAATTCATACATAACATATAAATTAATACAATAAAATAAATTTAAAATATAAACTATATTTTTATTTAGAAATTCTATTTTTATTTATACTCAAAAAAGAATTGTATTCCCTTAATTTAATTTATCACATACAATACACACCTACAACAAAAAATCTGAATTGAAAGATTATTTTTAAGAGATTAAAATGGATACAATATTTCTTGCAGATAAAAATTCCGAGATCTAAATTAAGTTTCTTCCTTTTAATAATTTTCAAACATAATTGTACATGCGGGCTTAAAGCCACACTTTTAAATCTGACATATGTTTTTAAAACGTTTTCGCGAAACGAAAATAATATTCTGAAAAAACCAAGGCGGTGTTAATATCTGCGGAATTAAAAGGAATCCGGTAATTCGCGTGACTCTGCGTTAAAATTTTTTTCCTGCTATTTTTAGAGCGGCGCCCTGTGTAGTGCGACCAGTATCTCCGCGCCTGGTGCATCGAACCTCGCGATCGGTTCCAAGATTGAGATAAGCAGCTTGCGAAGAAATAAGTAGTTTAAGCCTGTTCGCGTGGCCGGAGATTGGTCTGACGTCGTCATGGAACCGAGAAGTGGGGATGTTTTATGCATGGACCCTGCGTTATGCATCATTCCAGGTGCATCTCGAACAGAACCCGTCGAACTCTGGCTCCGTGCAAAGGATATGTTGTTACGTTCGATCGATGAAGTGTGTTTCCAATAGTAAAATATTGATTACATCCAATTGAAGAGGTGGCCACAAAATTACGATGATTTGTCAAATACTTTCAATTTTGGATTCGTAAATGCATCAAATGATAAATCGTGTAATTACTTTGATGGAGTGTTAAATATAAAAATATATTTATCTCGGATGATTCCTGAAAATATACAAAAAATTAATAGTGTTGTGCAAAAATTTTGAAATAAATCGTGATTGAATAATAAATAAACATATTATCTTTAAATCCGCATACAATAGCCTTACAAAGATTATAGGACAGCAGGTTGAAGAGCAAGTTCATTCACTATTGAAACGAAGCGCACAAGCAACTCTTCTATAATATAGGAATTGGTTGCGTGATGGTCGATCTTCGGCAACGGGGATGTTGGATAGAAGCATGTTGGTGGGGAAACGTTTCAGGGAGAGTGGGGGCGTGCGTTACGCAGGATTTAGGGTTCTACGTGGTGGTGAGGAGCCACGACAGCACGGTACTCGTGCCGTGGTGGAGAAGCAACCGACAGCAGCACCAGAGTACACGGTTTCGCCGTTGCGGAGAAGCCTCGCTGCTCTCGGACAGAGCAGTCTGCAGCGATCATCGGCTCTCACGGTGTTCCGTATGGCCATGCGTCGTTCCAACTTTTCTGACACTACGTCAAAATTTATCATCGACCCTGCGCAAAATTTCATCGCCTGCAACATAATCGAGGACATTTTGAAACCGAGATTCGAAGTATATCATCGAAAAAATACTGGAGAACGGGATTCCGCTTCCAGACTAGAAATTGTCGTTCGACGATTAAGAGACATTTTTATCGGAAAATTGATCACTTTTGATATACGCGGTGATGAGAAGATAGAAAAAGATACGATTAATGAAATCATAACGAACTCTGCGTTATTCATTGATGCTTGCTTGAAATTCTTCAACGAGAGAAACATAACCTTATTCAATAGCGACAAACTTTCGCGAAAGTGGCGTATAAAAAACAAACTTACCATCGTTCTCGATTGGAATATCGAGAAAATTTTTTTCGATAATATCGTTTTATCCAAAAAGTGTCAACATAAAGAGGACGATATTGGTGAAATTATAAACGATTTGAAGTTCTCGAGCGGTGTCGTTAAACCGAAGCGAGATATTCTTAGTAACGAAGTCGCACATTTCATCGAAAGAAAAAGCAAAGATACCATATTTATCGAAAACATTGAACACATTGTAGCTATTGACGTTCTCTTCATTGTTTATATTAGCGGCTTCATAGCGACCGGTGTGCACATTGCAACCGCATACGCACCCCGAACTTGCCACGTTTCGCATGCGGGAGGACCAACTCGCACGTACGGTCCACCTATCGCTCCACAACTCGACGATCGAGTCAGTGTTACTCTTGATTTCCACGCGAGCGCCGGTCCCGGCTTACCGGGGACGATACCAACGTTCTGCTTCACTCATTTTCGACGATTCTCGGCATTTCTGTCGTTTCGCGTTCGGACCTTTCGAGCCGACTATCGACAAATTGATCGAAGTGAATTTTCCTTAAAATCGACGCGTAATCGATACGAGTTGCCAACTTTACAGTGGAACGTTCGCGTCGTGTGAACGAACATTGAGAAAATGTTTAGTGTCATAAATTTATGGAGTTTTTTTTTCGATAATTATATATTCATATCGGAAAAATATTCTGAAAAATTTCGAAAACATCTATTGTAATCATTCAAATTTATTCAGTGAATATATTAAAAATAGTAATCTTTAAATCGAATTGCATGTAAATAGACGATAAAAATTGAACGAAGTGTTGAGTTTCAAAGTGATCAAGTGAATTTGGTGACACGGTTATTCGTCAAAGAAAAATAAATTTTTTATAAATGACATTTTAGAAGAACTTTGTCGTTGAACTAGATTAAAGTGTTCGCTTCTTATTAAACCACAAATCATCTAATGACATACACGAGATAAACCGTTATCTAAGTATGTGTACTGCGATTTGTATCGATTCGATAAATGTAATTCTTTCGTTATTTTCATGTCTGAGAAGAAATTAAATTATCCGTGAGTTTTATATTTCTTCACGTTTCTTATCAAAGATATATGTCGTTTCAAACAATTATCTATGTTGTTTTCCATGAGAAGTATCGAACGCGTCCGTGAATTGAAATCAGTGTTCGTTTCGTATGCATTCGTGTTAATGTGATGTAGCTGGTGCGAAAATCATGAAATGAAAAAAACATTTGGAATGGTTACGTAGATAATCAACGATTGTCATTATGCATTGAACCGACGAATAGTGATTTCTCATAGAAGAAAGTGAAAATATTACGTGGCGCCAGTATTAATTTCTTTTGATATATGGTGCAGTGTCGATACCGTCGTAATTATTCATAGCAATCTTAGCGAGGAATCGATATACGTTGCATAACAATCAGAAATTACCACTCTTAATATAAACATGCGTAACATTGGAATTGTCTGAATTTGAACATATGATATGCAATATATCCGTCAAAGAATAATAAAAGAATAATAAACAAGAAAAATCAATTGATAAATTCTAGAATTTATCGAAAGGCGGGTATTTATATTGGATGGATACAAAAAGAAAAACACAACTGATTTTACAAGAAAATTCAAGGAACTTCTCGAGATGGATCAAAATATAAACAAAAGTTTCGAATCGATGGATGACAAACATTCTACGTAATCTCTTCGTACCGGCCATCATCCCCTCGCACACCGTCCAAATGATTCGTCCCAGTCGTCGTCTTAGACGCGTAGAATAATCGTTATTATCAGGAACGGTCGACAGCGACGAGATAACGCGGTCGAGAAACCAACCGAGCAGATCAGATTGCGATCGATCTCGAGAAACGAAAATTATAGGAGATCCGAAGCACCTTCTGCCGGTAATTCTATTACCGCTGGAAGGCAAATTTCGAGCCGTATAGGATCGGAAGGAAGTAACGTATAGTCCTCGTCGTTAGCATCTCGGAACGTCATATATCTTGGCAGTAATGCGCACAAATTATGCGTCTCGTGCCTCCACGGAGCAACGGCCACTAAGAAACGAGCAACAGTTGCACGTTTACGTTTACACTTGCGGATAATCTAGCATCCATCGATTCCTTTGCCTTTCTTACTTCCCGTTTATTCTTTTTACGCTTTTTTCGGCCATGTTTCGCCATGTTTCCTGAAATTCGTACTCTGTTTCGATATTAACGCTTTTGTGGAACACGAAATACATTCTTTATCTACGTGACGTGTTGTGTTTTGATGCCGTCCTTGCAGCCAAACAAAAGGTGCACGCACATGTGATTGGTGTTCCTAACATTTTCGTTGTTCGAAGAAGTCTGTTTCGTGATCGTCGTTATTTGGCAAGTTTGCACGCCATAGTGACAACGAAATTAGAAAGTGGATTATCAATTTTTATTAATGGAAACATTTTTGCATAAAAAGTAATCAGTTTGAGTATTTATCGAAGTTTTTACAATTAACATGTGATGATACTTTAAGAAAAACAATTGAGATATTAGAAGAAAGTGAAAACATACGATCGAATGTTTTTGAAACAATTAAAAGATCGAGAAGTTAGTGAGAATTTCAAATGCAGTAACGATTCTGTTTAAAAACTTCGAATTTAAAATTATAGTAAAATGGAAAAGTGAATAAGGGTATTCTAAATTGAAGAAATCATAACATTGTAAAGTGAAACATTCAGATAAAGATGAGATTATTTTAACTGACGAGTATCGAAGGAAGGAAGTATCGAAGGAATTCTTGTGACACTGTCACACAGCTGTTAGTGAAAATAGGAAACATAGAATATACCGTTATGTAGTATTCTAGCAAGCAATCATTCGTTTACCTGGATCTCGAAAGTGAACAGGCACGTGTGGAAAGTGCAATTATTTCGGATTTCGAAGATTATAAGTGCGCATATCAGTTTGACCCTGAATATTCTTAAATATTATGAAATCGACTACGTCCAAACCATATCAGTATCAAATATATCTCTCTAATTGCGTCAATTATATTTTATATTTTTCACACGATATTTCTCACGATAACAATTGAATTGAGATAAAATGAAATATATATAAATAAAACGTGGATCACTAGTGAAATTGTTAGAGAGAAGCATAATTTTGATTCGTCTTTAAAAATTATCGTCGCCGAGAAAAAACCTCCACGTGCATATCAGGATAACATCTGTAGCTTTGAGTGATGACATTTACGAATGGTATCTACAGAATTTTATGCGACATTCGGTTTGGTGAGTACTCTAAAATACATTTTCAAATGCGTATTATATTTTCGAATTTGGAAAATATATTCGAGATTTTTTTTATTCCGTTGTGTGATAATGTTTTAAATTGAATTATAAATATAGATCAATAAATAGATAATGTTTCGATATTAAAAAAAATTATATTTTAAATTAGAATTATATTTTACTGATTTGCATAAATATGCAAATTTATATATAGATGTTAAATCGTACTAGATGTTAAATGTAAAATGAAATTGATCGAATATTATTAAAATTATAATTTATTTATTTATTATAAATTAAACATATAATTTACAGAATATTTACATAAAAATTTATTCAATGATTTTAATTAAAAACATTTAATTAAATATCTCATTTTTAAATATTCATGAACATATAAAGTGCACAAATATTCAAATCCATTTCTTTGTTCTTTTATAATAATCGTATATTTTTTAATGGATAAAATACATTATTTTTCTTATCGAAAATTAAGCAATCATTTAAATTAATGCAATTCATGTCAAAAATAATAGATTATAAAAACAAAAAGTCGATTATTATCGAAATCTCAATATCGAAACATTTTAATTCGAAATTTTATTATTGAAATTAGTTATTATTTCACAATTAATTGCAAATTATGTCTTAAAAAGGCATAAAAAAAAATAAAAAGAATTTAATAATATAAAGATATTTAATAAAAATTTTGGATACGATGCGAATACATGCATCCGTTCGTTGATTCTATTCAAATTTCGGCGAATCTGTTCCGTATTGTTTCACGACATAATGCATTTCATAACATAATGAATTTCGTGGAATTCGTGCAATTGTAAGAATCTTTATACTTTAGAAACATATTATAATGTACCATAATTAGAACACAATGTACTTTTAACCATTATTTCGTCGCGACTCTAATGACTCAGCAGTTAGACTTCCTGTTAGCGCCAATGAAATTTTCAATGATTTATTATCAACTGAAAAATAAAGATTTTTGTTATTAAAAATTTTTAATTAGATATTTTTTTCAGTACCGAAACAGTAATAAAATTTTTTTATAAGATTTTAATGTATTTTTCATAAAAAAATACATTAAGTTTAATAATATATTTGAAATAATTTCAAAATTCATCTATAATTCAATTTTTATACAAATTTAGATCAATCAATATTTGTCTTAAAATATTTTTCTTAACAAGCAATTCAATTTATGTTATAGCAAAGAATAGTTTCCCACTTTTTTTCGGAATAAATTCTCTGTCGGAATCTCATGTTTTCTATGATTATTTATCAAGATAAGTGCCCTTTTACGAAACAAACATTCACGCGATTCTTTGTTGATTAACCATTACTCTACTTATGATATCGCCGCGCAATGAAATTACCATGAATTAACATATACGATAAGAATGACGTTGGCAGTCTACTTCAAATATATCCAAAAGATATTCAATCGTTATTATTGCGAAATTGTAATGGTCGCGTGGGATACTTTGATTTAAATTCATATGCCGACAAATTAAATATTTGTCTTAAGATATATATAGGAACAAAAATTTTTGAGTAAAATATATTCAACAACATTTTGAAAAAAATGAAAATAATTCCGAAACGATGTTTTTAGAACATTTTAATTTTATTATCGCGCATATTCGACACAGATAAGACTAACCATCCGTAAAATGATTTTAATCAATACAGTATTTATATATTCTCAAATCATCGTTTGAACTGAAAATTCAATTCAATAAAATCAGATATAATTTCTGTGCCAACTTTTAAATTAACAACGATTTTTTACCGTTCAATATTTTAATATTATTAATTTCGTAGTTCAATATAAATTTAATAATTCACATTTATACGATGATAATTTCAAATCTTCGTTCGAACATTATAATACTTGAAATTTAATCACGCGTCGCATAATCGACAGTGTTAATGCAATATTTTCGATAATTCGTACCTCTATAACTCGAAAATCTCGACGACAGTTAGATGCATTTCATCTCGAATTCAGAGAAGCTGAACCCAAAAATTAAAAATCTATAAATTTACCATAAAATATGTAATTAATTATATATTAACTACTCGATCATTCGGTATTCTTTCTTTCATCTGTTACAATTATTCATTTATCAAAAGTTTCGAATTACATTCAAAGATGAAGACTCGAGTCTTCGTAATCTTCGAAACTTGGCCCACACACAGGGAAAACAGGAATATCGGAGGAAGGAAACGGTGCACGTGCGAGGCTACGTTCGCGCGCGTTTTCGGGATAATGATCGTTCTTTAATATCGGAAGAAGGAACAATAAATTGAGGCGCGTACCGAGGAATGGAGTATCGTAAATGGGAGATAGAAGGAACGAGAGTGTAAATCGTAGTCTTACCGTTTCACCGAGACACGCCCCGTTAACTCGTGGGTTAAACATTAAACCACGCCCATTTTTGGGGTGAGCAGCCAGATTTTTGTCTCTCCTTTTACCGGCCCGTCTCTTCCCTTTTTCTCCCGCGTCTTTGCCTCGTCCACGCGACAGAGATGGAGAATAGGTACGTGCACGACCTCTCCTCTCGATTTTCGATCGGGTTAAGCAAACAGCGACTGGTTCTCACCTTTATCGCGATAATAGCTGTAATTTCGGCGGGTCCTCGTCGATGTGAGACATGGTATGTACGAGCAAGTGTTCAGATTGCAGACGCGTCGTTGGTTGATTGCATGGCGCGGCTTCTTCGCGCGACCGCGATTTATTACGGAAACTCGTCCCACTTGTGCTGCTCCTCGATCGACACCGGCTCCTTCTCCTCCGCTACGGTCCCCTTCGTGAATTTGCTTTGTGATTGCCAAGGATTGGAAGAAGCAATTTTTTCGCTCGTGTAATCCTCTTTTCGTTCGCTTGATGGACTGGGGGTACTACAGAGTGAATACGAAAAAAAAAAAAAAAGAACGGACGGTGTAATTTAGGAGGTGTAGTAATTATCGAAGTATAAAAAAAAAAAAAAGAAAAATAAAAAAGATGTCTTATTAATATAGGATTCGTGAATTAACTGTTATCGAACAGTTTGTTTGCTTGACGTTTAGTATTAAAAATTGAAAGATTGGAATATTTTGGAAGGATGTAGAGTAAAATAAATACCTTATTAACATAGATTTATAAATCAACCCTTATCGGATCTCGACGGTTTTTAATTGTCGTTTAAAATTTAAATTCGTTATATAAAAATTTTTATCTCTACATAGCTATAAAATTTCATATTGTGTTAATTTATTGAAATTTATGAAAACTGTGAAAGATGTAACTAACTGAGTTTATTTGTTGAAGTATTCGTGTAATTTAACATATTCTGATCGATGTCAACACGTCAGCGGCCATCACATTCGGGTAGAAAGTCAAATGAATATTAAAATATTTTATGGTTCGTATTGTTAATTCGATTTCGATAGTGATTCTTAATGAATTGCCAAATGATCCTCCGCCATGTTCTTTCCAAGGTTTCGCTTATTTTTCATTCACATTTTTATCCAAGAAAGCTTGTAATCTTGGATATTAAATCGATGTTACATGATTTTAATATTTTTTAAACCACAGTTCCAAAATACTTATCAACTTTCCACGTGTCAACGCATAATTTGACTTTCTGAGATTGACGTCACTTAACAAATTGAAAAACGAAAAAATTCTGTAAATTCTTCCCCTATACATATTACCGTGGCGACGAGCAGTCGCGAAAGTCGTCCGAGATTTAGCTTAATTAATCGATTATGTCCAGAGCAAATTGATGCCGTCTCTTATTAATCCACGGGGCCGTAATTTTATTAGAAACTTTATAGATACAAGGGGCCTGTTACCTGAACGAGCCACTCGGTTCACCCTACACGAGTATATCCACCTCGACGTGCTTTCGTCGTTTTGTTCGTTCGATGTTTGCGCCGCGATCCTTGCCAGAGACAAGCGTGTATACGCGAGAGTACCCGGGGGTTCAATGAAGTGCACATCCGACAAGCGTGCGTCTAGACGTTGAGGTTCGGTGAGTAATGCTAATGTGGAAAACGCGATAATCGATGGGTTTATGCTCGAAAAAAAAAAAGAAAAGAAAAAAAGAACGTTTTTTGACGTTGAAGTGGTTTGAAATAAAGAAACGGCGTGTCCCTGAAAATAGCGTATGGAATTTTTATACGATGCATCTAACTCAAGAAATTTTATCGATCCCTTTGATCGATAAACGATATCGTATTTTAGCTTTCGATAAGTTGCAATTCTGCTTCTTTTTTTTTTTCGTTAATATGTGTTATTTTTCTTTGCCAGTTATCGTTGTCCAGTAAAATTGTTTCTAAAATGTCTACGAAGAATGCGAAATTTTCTTTTATTTTAAATATGTGAAATATTTTAAAAAATGAAAAGAGATTAGATTAAGACGTTTAAAATAACAAAGGCAGAATTACATTTGTGGGTTGTTCTTAATTGAAGAATAATAACACTTTTATTTTTTATTCTTGCGATTATTTATTAATCGAATTATTCGATAATATTTCACAAAATTTATGTCTATCGATCCTACTTTTTTTATTTTTATTTTTTTTCTCATTTCGAAAAATTTTTTCACACTTGTACAATCGAATATTTGTTCTCTCTCTATTTGAAATTTTTTTTCTAGAAATTTAAAAAGAAAAAAAATGCACGCAATATACATTTCTTATAAATCTTGTTCAATAATTATGCAATTCTTTCTATAACTAATTCTTTCGTGCGCGAAGAAAGACATCGATAAAATATTATAAATATTTGTCGCAAATATTTACTCCTTCATTCGTAAAAATGATTTTGTGACGGAAATTCATATTATATTACATATATAATCCAACCGTTTCGAACCTTGAACACACGATTTTTGTAAATATTACGTAAAATGCTTCACCGTTTTAATGCATATTTATATAAACGTTTTTATTTCTCCTTTGCGCGGGCGCGTCTCTTCAAATTTGCTATTTAAATGGGAAACCGAATTGGGCTTGACGATTAACACGCGCATCATTGGCCGTCGTTTACTGGACACTAAATGTCGTGCCGCGTGTTTGCCTAACGATCGTTCATTTAACGGTTGGTTATCCACTTATTCTTAGTAACTAGTTCCGGTCACGGAACTAGATATCTCTCCGCTCTCCCGGATTCCTTTTATTTTTAAAAAAGTTCAAAGCCACGAATGACCGTAGGAAACCGTAGGCTTTAGTAAGTTCTAAAACTTCCAAAGCTTCGTATGGTTTACTTTCGTGGCCGTTTGAAGTGGCGCTCATCAACCAGACGCGGCGCAATGGTATACAACGATGCTGCGCCGACGTTTTGGCAGATTCCATCTCAAAGAGTAAGATTTAATCATCATCGTCGAAAAGAAATTTTTCTGGTGTCGAAAATAACGAAATAACGAATATATAACGAGACTTTGCCGAGATTGTGATGGAATCTTTTTGCGAGAGAAAGCTATATTACAACGTTGAGAGGTTAGGTTCTACTCGTGTGCTACTTGATAGTTATTCTTAAATATATCGAAGAGTTTTGGGATAATACTAATAGGAGATTATGGTTTGTGTAATTGCTTCCATATTTTTGATATTTAAATTATATTTCCCGTCAATTTCTTTTTTTCGATAAAATATTAGATTCTAATATCCGAAGTTAATAATAAATAGAAATACAAATTTCTTCGCATATATTTCAATGTTCCTTATCTTTTAATTTAATTTAAATTATTCTCAAATATTTCAAAAATCGCGTTATCCACAAGCAAAATTTCAAGGAACAATTTCCTACACGCGGCCTTTTACCTTTACCTTCCCACCGGATACGTGACTCCTCACCCATAAACGTTCCTAACCTCTCTCTCCGTGCCCATTAATCGATATTTAAAACTCCCCTCAAATTAAACTTCCCTGCCGAAACATTCGATTCACAACATTGAATTACAACAATCGATCTATACGACGTCATCAAAGGAAGCAAGCTATAACGACAGGAAGAGAAGGAGAAAAGAATAAGAAAAAAAAAAAGAAGTAAAATCGATCGTCGCGAAATAAAGCCGGGCGGGCGTTAAGTCACGCACGGTGATTTGGTTATAGTTGAACGAACTATACAGTCGAAATTGGCTCGACTGTAAGGGAAATCAGCGTTTACACCCACTTCCGCCAGCGTGGCTTCGGATACAGCGACGGCACTACTGTCCATCTAATTTCGAATGATCTAAGCGCGCCGGTTGTTTAGGAACGACGCGCGTCTGGCAACTACACATAGTAGCGGTATATAGAGAAGTGAGAGAGACTGTCGAGGGGTGGGGGTAACTGTGAATGAAGCTAACCACGCGCACTCTGAATGGAGGCGAAGCCACACTCGGTGGATCTCTCGGTGTATTTCCGTTCGTGTTTATACGTATATAATGCGCCCGAG
The DNA here is from genome assembly GCF_014066325.1 of Apis laboriosa. Taxonomy (NCBI): domain Eukaryota; kingdom Metazoa; phylum Arthropoda; class Insecta; order Hymenoptera; family Apidae; genus Apis; species Apis laboriosa. The sequence goes on from NW_025224195.1 coordinate 691,555, forward strand.
GAGCCCGGGACATTTGAAACGTAGCAGAACCTCTTCAGCCCTAGGGATCGTCCAAGGGTGCAACGGATATTCATTCGAGGTTACGAGCGCGCGAGGAAAAATCGGAACGAGAACGAGAACTCTGCCCGTTCGCTGTCGTTGTTTGGTTATTGGCGGGTTATTGAATGGTTGCGTGGTTGTAGACGAATTTTTTTTTGTTATGCAGAGATTATTAGAAAAGCATATTAAGGTCTTTAAATATTTACGTGTATTAATAATTAAGTGAAAAATTGGTAATTGTGCGATAATTTTTATTTATTTTTTATACGAAAGTTATGAGAGAATCGTGGAAAATAAAAAGTTGGAGAATTACAATGTGTATCTTATAATTGTAATGAAATGGAAAGTCTCATCAGAAGATAACTCGAACAAAAAATTGATTCTTACTATAATCTATGTACGGAGATATCTCGCGAGTTTTTTTTCTTTTTTTTTTTATTGAGGCATAGAAATTGTTGTACTAACATTGTGTCGCGTGATATCTCGTCAATAGATACGAAAGGATTATTACTCGACATTGTTTCTTTTGTCGCGGTTCGTTTGAAAAAAATCTGAGTTACGATTAATTAGTGTCTCTGGTTTCGCGACACACGCTTTGTATATATGTAGATAAATTGAATGATTAATGCCCTTTATCTAGGTTTAAGTCGTTGGATTCGATAATTTAAATTGTATGAAAACTTATGTTAAGACACAGTCATGAATCTTTTTTACGCAACAATTATATATCGTGCTATTTTAATACGTATAAGGTATGGATAAAAATTTCATACAATGCTATCCTCTTATATTGAAAACATTTAGGGTAATTTCTTCCGTCGAATCGTATAATCGATAGTATCGTTTATTATTCATTGAAATTTTATGATCATATGATTTATGATTCACGTAGCGACAATTTTAGTAGCCACTTATAATTTGACGTTAATTCATTGCTACTTCGAGAGATCGCGAAATATGTTTTACTTTCAAGAACGGATAGAAATAAGTGTTCACTAAACTGTTGCTGCATATGAAATCACAAATGATCGTAAAATTTGAATTGCATAACAGTAGGGAGCACTATTCATATAAACTCTTTGTCTAATATATTTTATATATTGAGGAAATTCAATTTTTTTTTCTTTCTATTTCTTATAAAACTCGCAATTATAATTCTTGTTTGTAAAACATTTTCCAAGGAGGTTATTTATTTTTCCAAGTGTCAATCAATATTTTAAAATAAATAAAAATGTTCGCAAAGGTTTATTTTATCTGCTTGATAACAGGGCTTAGAAAAAACTTTTAATGAGAAAAGACACGAACAATTTGAAATTCATTCTAACGATAACGCCATTCTTATCGAAGAGCAATACAAAAGATTGGAATTTAGAAAAAACAGAGAGACAATGGATGCACTGATACAACCGATATCGTAACTATTCAATTTTCCTTTCGCGCTATATATATATTCTTATACTCCATTTGACAGCAACATGAAAATATTGGTATTTATCGAAATTTTCACGTGAGATAACAGGCATCGTTTGTACAGGGATGTTCGACACACCTGTGTTACTGTAAAACGGTCGCTCGTTTAAATCTACATAGGCGCCATACGGTGCAAAGAACCAATAGAGGGGTCGTCTTATCTGAGGAATGTTCGATAAAGAGTTGGCCGATAATGTTTCTCGGTATTCTGCTGTTTTTGCCGTAAGGTAAAAAGTTTGAGCTTTATCGAATCGATCGTAACGGTGTTTTCATTTGTAATCCTATCGTTTATCGGCGAATTCGTGGATCAAGGCACCCTATCGATTTTTTCGAGATATCGTGCGATTTTCGTTTGTCTCGATATAACTGTATTGATTATCGATAAGCCATAATTCTGGAAAATCATTTGTTTTTTCATCTCGAATGATGAAACATTATCTAATATTTCGAATGTCTCGACGATTTTCATCTTCTTTTTCTATCGCAAAAATCGATCGTACGAGACGCATGCATCGATATCTCGATGATATAGATAACAATATGGCGTCGCGTAGTTCGAAGGTAAAGGATTACTTTTCGTGATTGACAACTTTCAAAAAAGAAATTTGATTACTTGTGATATAAAACGCATTGAAATTTTTGGTGCATTCGTTGCAGTTTATCAAGAAATAACAAGATTCAATGTAAATAAAACGAAATAAGACAAAATGATACTATGTACTTTAATATAACCTCAAACAAACAGGTACGTTTTCTTTAGCTTTAGTTTTATAGTAATTATAGATTGGATTTATGCTCATTTTCTTTTGTATCAATTTATATTGAAGCAAACAACTCAAAATTATTTCCAATACAACGTAATAAAATTAAATAAATAAATAATAAAATACTCCGTGTAAATTCCCGTAGATCTAACCGATCGATATGTTTACATGTAACAACTAGCCCCTTCATAAAACGAATCAAATTATCATCTCGTAATACGAATAAATCGATTCGCTTATATCCCTCTGCGTCGAGAGCGACAGTTAATTAAGAAACGAAACAAACTCGCGCGTCCGCGAATTGATAATCGTGTTAAGGGGTACGCGTGTGTAACACGCGTGGTCTCGTCCCATTTCCGTGTAGACAGAATAAAAGGAACGGTGGAACAGGAACGATTAATATCACTCGGATTCGCCATATTATCGACAAACTTCGCGTCAGTGCATCGATGTTACTATACCAGTTCTGTCTACCGTTATATACCGTGTCCACGACGGACCAATAGTAATTCTCATTCGATGCGAAGACGCGTTCCGATTGGTCGAATACAACGGTAATTAACGAGATAAATTAACCTGGTGAAGTGGCTGTCCCTCGATCTCGCTACGGATTTTTCCGACGATTCGAGCCGGTAAATCGTCTTTGCGACGCAGAGATAATTGCACGCGTCGGTAAATCGATCACATTTACCGATCAACTGAAATTGTAGAACGTCAGAATTAATTAGTTATGGGCCGGTGATGCGCGGAACCGGCATGACGGTTTGTCTCTCGTACGGTTAAGCGTCGCGAAATTCCCTCCGTTTGGTCGCGCCTGTTTATCGGTCTTAACGTTTTAAGCCGACAGCCGTGAGTTTTACGCGCCATGGACTAAAATCTCTCTCCCCGAACTATATTCGCGATACACGCGCGAGACCGTATCCCTTTTTATTCGCCGACGAAGCCTACGTTTCAAAGAATACCGTCGTGCGTCGTAACACGTGAGAATTTCGGTCATGATCATCTTAAATCTATTTATTGCTGCCTATAAAGATTATTCGTGTTTCGGTGGTGTGATCGTGAATAAGTGGACGAATGATTTATAAGTTCGTTCTTAATGTCGTGTATGGATAGGTTATGGGTACTTTAGCTGACGTTTGCCATTTGGCAAAGCAAAGTATTTGGGTTTCTTCGATTTTAGATAGTAAATTATTATGGTTTTAATCAAGCTCTATCAGCCTGTTATAAACGAAATATTTCTAGATGAAGTTGTATTCAAATTATGGAAAAATCTTAAAATTTTTGAAAATTAATCTCATCTTTTCAAATAAATTTCTTCTCGATGAAAAATCCATGCACGCATAGAAATTTTTATTAAAATTAAAACTTTGAATTTGGAAAATAGTGTATGAATATTTATATCGAATATGTATATGTATATTCTCGCATATCTTTTAAATCGAATACGATGTTAGTTGTAATTAGAAAAGAATAAATGCCACAAGTTGTGAGTAACGACGAAGAAGCACTCGATGACATGACGGTGGTACTCGGATTTAAGTACCTAATGCTTAAGAAAGAGAGGATGTAAATGACGTAGGTACACTTTAGACATTACATTTTCGTTTGTGGACACTTTCTCTTCACGATATATCTTTCCCCTGTAAATTCGTTCAGGAATTCGAAGCGCGACACCTTATTCGTGGAATCTGTGTCAAAATCACATACGATGAAATTCGAGATTCTGAGACGGATTCTTCGAATGTTTCTTCTAATCGTGAACATTGAATTTTACTTATTTTTTAATTATGCAATAAGTTCTGATTCGTTTTAAATACTCGTGTATTTTGTTTAAGATATTTGATTAAACAATATTCGAGAAGCTTCGAATATTACCATTTAAATTTTTCTACTTTTGAATATTAAATTTCAAGTCTTTCAACTTTGAATTTTTAATTTTTTATTTTTTTATTTTTTTTAATTTTTAATTTTTTATCTTTTCAAATATTCAATTGAATTGAAAATTTAAAAATTTGTTAATTTTACGTTCTGAAATTTTAAATTTTGAATTTTTTATTTTAATTGTTTTTCGAGATTGATATATTATTCCAATACTATGTACAATAAATCTTAATTTCGTAACATTAACGTCTTCGACTCGTTATTAGAAAGAATAAAATCGCGATAAAATATCATACTTTTGCAACTGATCGACTTGTGCAACGATCTTTACCCATTAATAATATAGTTTGACGTGGAAAAACACAGACGAATGCATCAGCAGGAAATACGGTATAAAAGCTACGTATTTCATTTCTCAAAGAAAACGGTGTGAAATCAGTCATCGTTGCGGGCGTTAAGGTCGTAATTTGTTTCGAAACGTGCCAAGGTATGCGTATTAAAACTGGTATTATTTTTATCTATAGTTGATCGCGATTAAATGGTTCTTTATGCGGGATTGGCCACCACGATGAATTTAATTGAACGTTGATAATTAATCGGTTCTTGACACGTTGACTGGGTTCACAGTGTCGATTTTAATACATGTAATTAGCATGCCGATCGGGTGGATTATCGATCGATAATTTTTTAAAATGTTATTTCTCTTATGCAATGTAATAACGAAATCGCTATTTTCGCGACCACCGTTTCTCCCATTAAAAATATTAACTGTAGAATTACGGTAATCTGATACGTTTGGGACGTGTTGGTTAGATTATTGGTTTGTGCTATTAATATGGCGAAAACGAGGAAAATAATTGAAAAAAACGATAGATATATAGATGTATAGATAGTGTAGTTAATGTGATTTAATAACACGTTGAATGATAGACGACTTTTGTATGTCTTGTTGATGGCGCCATAGCGGTGATTATTTCGTCACGATACATTGCGATACAGTGGAAATCCGTTTATATGAACTCATTATTTGAATTCTATCTTCTATTATTTGAACTATCGTCGATAGATATTTCGCTTGCACGAAGTGTCTTCGTGATGTAATGTGAATAATAAGAAGCTATTACGAAGATGTTTCCAAATTTGTAATATTTGATTCATAGTTATTACGCATCTTGAAAAAAATATTTTACGAAATTAATGTGAATTCAACTGTGAATGAAAAATGATAAGTAACGAAGAATTAAATGAACTTTTATTGTACGAATATATTTGTCAATCAAATTCATACAATAAATATTTCGTATTTTTTTTTATTACGTATATATAATTTTATAATTTTCTTTAAATCTCGTCTAAGATAAATTATAAGAGATAAATTTTGAGAATTCATTTTCCAATCCTTCTCGATCACATGGGACGTTTTTTCTCCGCTTTCAATCCGGCACATCGTGAAATATAAATAAACAAATATATTAGTAAATGTATGACGTTGTATAATCGTCTATCGATATCGTGGCTTGGAAAACGTGTACAAATATCTCTTCGAGGTAGCCCGATAATCTTATCGATGTCGATCTGTGACCCACTTGAATGATTTATAAAGTCTCGTCTCGAGTATAATGAGTTTTTATTCGCTTTATAAATATATCGAATAGGAGATACGCTCGGTAAGGCTTCTTTTACACAGTGATCGTCCTATTGGGTTTGTATATATCCGATCGATACTCGCCATGCAAGGATGACGTTACTTGTGATTGCCGTGTGAAACAGGCCTAGCCTTCCTAATTATCCGTTTAATTAACGGTAAAGGGTGATATAAAACGATAATATATTTCAATCTATTTAATTAAATAAAACGATAGCCTCATTTACAGTTATTTACAACTTGTATATGCCAAACTTGCAATGAAATCCTGTTTTACTAATAAGTATCGTTCCTATTGAAAATTGTTTTCGCGTGTTCACAAATTAGCAATAAGTTAACTGCTTATATTTTCGTATAAATAACGAAATATCCAAGCAATATTTAATAAAAATACAATAATAAAGAAATCGAGAAATAATGTTAAAACTATCATACGTGTATTTATTAACGTAAATACAAAAATATTTCTCGTAATTTCGAAAAGAAAAAATATAGTTCGTTCGATATAATTCCAACGTTGAGAAACACGCGTCTTTTTACCATCTCCTTCGATTATCGAGATTGATCAAGATATTCGCAATCGAATTTGAATTTTTATCGATGACACGTATCGATTCCTGTAATTTAAAGGATAAAAGCTCGTGAAAGGGACGTTTAAGGGCAGGCGACAATCCGCGGAGCGTCGACACGTGCCTCTTTATGCGAATTTACGCGACTTTAACCTTCGTCGTATTTTAGTTCCAGACGTGGAAACACCGTCAGGTTCGCGTAATGAATTTGTTACCGGCGTCGTCGATACCGGGAATTCATTTGAATTCGAAGACCAAGCGTTTTGCACGCTCACGGTTTCAACTTTCTTGGGGAAAATTCGAGGGAGAGAGATCCTTTGTGTCTGGTTGAAAGTCGCGTTTCACGCATACACGTAGTATTTCTTTCTTTTTTTTTGAAAGTGCAAGCAACAATTTTTAAAGTAACTAATGAAAATTAAATTTAAAGATGCGACGTTTTAATAATAAATGCTAATGATGTTAAAGAACGTAATTTAAAAGATGTTTTTTTTTTCTTTTTCTTTTTCTTTTTCCGCGTTTATCTTTTGTAGGAATGTAAAGATAGAAAGACAAGAAAAGGGATATTTATTAATCTAAGACTAGATTTTTATTAATTGATTAATATCAATATCTGAAAAGTTATTTTTCCGATTAATATCTGAGAAGATAAGAGAGGGATTGACAATGGAAAATAAAAGAGATTATTAACTGATATTTAATTGAAAATACATAGAGTTAACATGTTGTAACGTGTTGTAACATTGGCTACGAAAAATATTTATTATAACATTTTAATATCAATAAATCCAAATATATCGATTATCTTTGTAAACAATTAATCTTAACACATTCAAATCCTAATCGCGTAGAATTCTTTTCAATAAATTGTGAAAAAAATTTCTTACGTGCTAATTACAAAAATTCGATGATACGAAGTAAACGCTTCATCTTTTCTCCTTAAAAGAAATTAACCTAATTAATATCAAATGTATGCGCAATTTTCAAAAACGATGCGATCTTCATCGTTTAAAACCAATGTATCGCATAATTTTCGAGTATAAATTTTCGTGAACATTTATTTTTGGGAAAAACTCTCTCTCTCTCTCCCCTTCTTCAATTTCTCGTTATCCCTGTGAATCGTAATCGCGAAACGATCGAATCAAGCGTCGAATAATTTAAATGGAACGCGATGTTAAGTATATACACACGCCGTGGGAAACTTAGAAGAGCCGATTATTATAAAGACGTTCGCGGTAAGTTTACGAGTTTCATCCTTAAACGGGGATGCCATTAAGCAGCTTGACCGATAGTACACGTTACGTGCAGCCTTCTGCAGTAACTAGTTATCGGCCCAGCTATGTAGACAATTTTTCGAACATTAAATAACACCCCGTTGAGGATAGGTTGCGATGCGATAGCTGTTCGGAAGATCGCAGCCAGAGATATCGGGAGAGAAGAGAGAGAGAGAGAGAGAGAGAGAGAGGGAGAATCGTCTTGGAAAACTCGACGTGACTGAATCGCTACTTGAGGAGAATAAAATTCTCGTAAAATTTTATTCGAAAATTACTCTGTCCTTTTCATGGATATTTAATATCTGTTAAAATATTTTTTTTTTCGCGAATAAATGTACAGATTATTTTTACAATTTTTATTATGCCGTTTTAAACAAAATTTGGAAGAGTTATTTATTTGGGTATCAATAATGAATGATAAATTTAAATGTTTAAAATATTTCTTCAGTGTCTAGTTGAAATATCGATATAGATAGATTGAAGAGAAGATTTTTGGATATCCAGAGCGTAAAAGGTTAACAGATTCTTCGGCTAATTCTTAAAATATGTTTCTTCGAAATATCACTAGAGTGATAAGTGAAATTTGATGAATATGTGTTAATAGGTCTTTGAACTAATTCTCAAAAAATTTCTTAAACACAGGGATAATTAAAAATGAATAATATAACATTCACTCGAATGACTTACTTAAATTACATTCCCAACATTACATTGTCTTGAAAAATTTCGACACGAAGTTACCACATAGTACAACAACTATCACCACGTTTGCTATTACATTACGAACGTCACGAAGATATATCTATGCCATACTCTTCCTCTCCCAAACGATCTCGATAATCTTTACGATAATAAACGTAAAAAGTTTAATTATTCCACCCCAAAATAAAATATTACATTCTTCTCGTTCAATTTATCTGCAAGAAACAACTTTTATACTAACTTGCTAATAAAAAAAAAAAAAAATAAAGTAACACCTTATTCCAACATTTTCCTTCCTCTGCATAATATATTAAAAAAATGTTATATTAATATATATGTTATGTTATTTATATGTTAAAAGAAAAAGAAAAATAACACGAGCGCAATCTACACGTTAATTAATTAATTAATCGCAGCAGTGTTACACGAGCGTGTGTATACAAGCGCATTTCTAAATTCTGAACCGGCTGAATAATCAACATCGCGTGCTTCATCTCGCGTTAATATCCGTTTTCGCATAAGTCTCGCGTATCGTGTCGCGGTGAGAATTAATTCCCGTGGAAATCGTGTGTCGGTGTCATGGAACGCGTTAAATCACACACTGGCCGTGCAAACGATCGCTCGCGGGCCGTTTTTCGGTGTGTATTGCCGGAAAGCTGGAAGGTAAATTAGCAAGGATTTTACGATCGAAATGATCGAAGGGTTACGAGCGTTTACGTGGCAAGCACGATAAGCAGCGTCGTAAATACGATTTACCACGGCTCGGCACAATATGATGTTTTGGCACGCCTTGTTTAACCGCTCGCGCGTTACACCGTTTTGACGAGGAAAAATTACTCGCCATTTTATGCGGGCACCGGCTTGCTCCTCGCCACCGTAGTTTCGCTCTTGAATATCGGATCAAGGGTGACGGCTGTTGTCATTTATTAAGTATCGGAAGCTAAGTATTAAATTAATTAAACCAGGCCGCGTTTCGTTCGATAATTCGAAACTTGTCAACCATCTTTCTTATCGTATATTACGGAAAAGTGTGATATAATGGAAGATTGATAAAAATGGCGATGTAACATTCGTGTCCAATGCATCAAAGATTTTCTACTTTCTATCTTAAGTTAAAACTTTCTATTATATTATATATTTTCAAGCATCGTCGTTTAAACGAAGTTTTAGATAATAGTATAGAGTTTCATTGTTACTTGTAATTTTAATATATCGGTTATTACTTTTAATCACTTTCAATCATATACAAATTAATGTGTGTTCTATACAGAAAATGATAAACTGAAATCCTGATAAATTAATCACAAAGATTTATAAAAGTTGAAAAAAATGACGTGAAATTTGAAATTATGTAATAACGATATATCATAAGATACGTTTCTTTTAATATTTCTTCTAACTGTTTCTGTGTATAATAAGAAATAATACAACAATATAATTACAATATTAATTTTCACTCTCCTCAGGATTTATCTTTTATAAAATATCCTCAGAGATGCAATTTAAAAAGAAACGTATCGCGAATAATAATTTAGATAGATATTTTTACATATATAAAATTTTTACAAAAGAAATATCGTTCAAGCGAGCTGTCAAATAAAAAAAAAATAAGGAGAAGCGAGTCCTTCTTTTTTTTTTTTTTTTTTTTTTTTCCACCTTTTTGGAATCAAAGTCGATACTTTTACAGACGACCTCGTCCCTGCTTCATTTATTATCGGGCCCGAGAACAAGTTCAGCGAGCAGGAAACGCATAAATAAGAACGTCTTTATTATTTCCAGTTATTGATAACGAAATTCCGCTCGACGACGAATCGTTGGAAGGTTTTAAATCACGTTGGCGATAGCGTGAAGCATCAACGTGTATATGGAAATTAGAAAATTGGCCGTTGGGTTCATTAGACATGCATGCGTACAGCCAATTTTTCCTTTCCACGGATATAATCCCTCATTGGGCGAATAACTTTGATGCGAGCAGCGATCGATTAAACACATGTACGATGCTTGATAGACGCGTAATTAGCAGATACCAGTTCCCTATCAAGTTTCCTCGACGTTCGATACTGAATTATGGGCAAACGAATTTCTTCTATCTTTCGTGCGCGCGCGCGAAAGTGGGACGTTGTCACGATTGAAAAAATACAAAGAAATATAAATTTTCTACGTATCGATACGAAGCTATTCGTTCTGTTGATTATAACATCCTAGATCCACTTGTTATTATATATATATATATATTTGTTGTGGTCTGTTGTCCACACGACAAACGTTACTCTCGTTCGAGGTACTGTAATATTTTGTAATTAGTAATTGGATATTTTATATTTTCTTATATATATATATATATATGAATTGGAAAAATGGATTCGAGCAGGACGAATGTGATGTAAATTTGGCAGGTGCGTCTAGAAGATGATTTAGAATACTGTGGATTTCCGATTTCGATAGCCTCGAATTTTTAATAAAAAAAAAAGAAAAAATGGAATCAAAGATTTTGAATTCTTTTTATCAATGGTGATTTTATTATTAATTTCAAATCTCTGAAATTTCACTGGCAGTAATTTTAAGAAATCGAGAAGAGTGATACTAATTTAAATCGACTTCTTTTCTTTTTCTTTTGTGCATCGAAAATATGGAGGGATAGAAAATTTCTCGAAACAATATAAAACGAGAAACCGAGAGATTGACGCGATTCGAGCAGGACGAATGTCATGCAAATTTGGCAGGTGCGTCGAGAAGGTGATTTAGAACACTGTAGGATCGGTTCGAGGCTCGATTTCGGTAGCCTCGGGTGAAAATCTCGAGGATTGTCCCATTATTCTTCGAAAATTACAGGACAGTGGGAATGAAATGAGCCGATAATGTTGGAACGCGTATACCTTCGAGCACAAAGGGATTCGGGTGACTTATTGCGCGATGCTAATCGATCCACTCGGCGTGTAGGCGGAATCGCACCAAAGTGCAACGAGATGATAGTTGGCAAGCCGCCATCTTTCTTTTTACAACGTGAACGTGCAAGGTGACAGCTCCGTTTCACGGATTTTTCTCGTTTAATCGTACGTATATCTTTCTAAAAATGGGATGGAAAATAAAAGAAACTTAAATAAGTAATTCGGATTAATAATTCGAAATCGATAAAACGAGTTCGTTCTTTCCAAGAATTTTTAATTTCGCTTCGTAAGAAGCGAAGAGATCACGTCGATCGATCTCCATTTAATTAAACGAATATCTCGCATGATTAATTATTATTCGTGACTTGAAAAAGAGAAAGAAAGAAATTGGCGCATCTTGTTTTTTGTTTTGAATCGGTACGTTCAATGTGTCTCGTATATATCCAGTGTAAGTTAATTGGCCGACGAAGATCAATACTCGCCTCGAGGATCATTAGCGAGAACATCGAACTGAATGAACCACTTCCACGACACACACTCGGCACACTCTCCTTTTCCTTTCAAGGACAATGTCGCCACGGGAGAGGAGAAAAAGGGAGGAAACTTGAACGAGATTTCTCTTCGTGATCTCGGTTTGGCGCGGATAGACGCAAGGCCGAGAAAAGGGGGCCGATGATTTATCCCACTTTCAGAACTGGCGTTAAAGTGTTCAGGCGAAAGATTCAGATTTCAGAAGAAGGGGAGAAGTCTTGATGAATTTTTCGAAAGAAATTCAAAAATTCGTCAGGCGAATGGTATACCTTTCTCATTGGTATGGTAATAAAAAAACGGTCCAAAGTTTTGGGTTATCTATTTTTACGGAAAAAAATAAAAGACGTGTTTTTTTACCGTTCTACCTGGAGAAAAGGAAGAGAGTTCGTTGTTGAAATTGCATAATATTGGTGTTGAATACCGTTCGTCGAGATTTTCGACTCTTTTTTTTTTTTTTTTTTTTTTTTGTTGGTTTGGAAATGCGTGGGAGAATTCGAGAGGAGATGAGAATTAAGGAAAGATGGTTCTAGATTTTTTTTTAAATACATTACACACGGTGGTTTAATTTAAATGATGATGACATTCGTCGATGAAATTGTAATAGTAGAAACTCAATCTAAATGTCTGAGCTAGGATTTCAGATAAGGATAAAATATAAAAATTTAAACAGTTTGGGACATTTTTCCTTTTCGCGTAGAATGTTCTTTATTATTCTGAAAACTCTATAAAAAAATCTATAAAAATATTCTGTATTGTATTATATTACTCTCGTGTAATGATACAAGTATGAAAATATATTTGCCATTCTTGTTAACGAGGGAGTACGCGTAACGTATATTTATATACGAGACGATCACTTAAGAAGTTAAAAATGAATCGTCATCGATAATCAATGCCATCAATTTTAAGAAAATTTTAAGAAATCACGACCGATTCTTATAAAATAACTCTTCTTCTACCGTCTTTTCTTTTTTTTTCTTATTTTTTTTTTTTCTTCCCTTTTACTCTCGAACATGTACAAATTCACGGAAGGCGAATTCCAACCGCTTTCACGAAACCTATAAACGTCCAAGGTAGTTCTTCTCGCTCGTAAAATCGAATTTTTCCCTCTCTTGTTTCTTGCGATCTCTCTCCGTGAAATTCGTGAGTTTTCCGCGTGGCCACGGCGTCGCCATGCCTAACAATAAGTACCCCAAAGACCTCCAAATTACCGTCGTAAAATTAGCAAATGGTAAACGACTGGGCAGCCGACCTCGCCTTGTAGAAATTTGTCATCGCGTCGCTGCGCAGGCGGCCGGCCATAATTTCGACGAAATCGTTTCAAAGCGGTTCAAACGCTTTTTACCTGCCCGTTTTCATCGATACCTTGATTCTAATCATGATAACAACAAGAGATAATTTAAACCTTTGCGAAAAAATTTTCTGAAATATTTATAATGATAATTAAAGATAATAAAAATGGCGTTAAAATTCTGCTTCGAATTTTTATTAAGACATATAATATGCAGCTTGATATAGAGTGGTGAGTATAGAATATAAATACGATTATCCCATAATGAGATCTAATTATTGAAGAACAAACGTGTAAATTATTTTTATATATAATCGTACGAATTATTTCGGGGATATATTAAGATAATTACCCAAATTTCTTTCGTAAAATCTTCTCGAAATGTTTCGTAGAGACGCGTAAAAACTGGAAAAATCTTGAAAAACCCAGACGTGTATGGTAAAAAGTTCTAAACTAACCATATGACTTTCGAAAACACGTATTGTATTGTACATTTACAGAGATTACGAAAACAAACTTTGCTGGAGGTGTGAGAGGTTATTCCGAGGAAAAAGATGTATAGTAAAACTTTACTATACATAAACCATAAATCGATTCATCTTTATTCTAGATAAATCGCGCATACAAATACTCAAAATAAAAACCGTTCAAACCGTTCAAACTTTCGATATTAATTTACATCCAACGAACCAAAAAAGATACGCCGATTTTCGTTTCCATAAAAGTGTTCGATCCGAAAGAACAAAATTCCCGCCATAATTTATTCCTGTTTCGAAAAATTTCCAGAAGAGGGTTAAAGTGTTTTTCGCGTTGAAGCACGTAAGCGCGGCGGCCATCTTTAAACTGTGCGTGCGGAAAAGGGATATTCTTACGCGGTTTCCTCAACTAAGTTTGGATTTCTCCACACTTGACACTAACAATAACTGCACTCACTATATCCGTAGCACGTTCGCTCGCATAGCGTTTGTTACGAAGCATCGAAACACTTCGAAACACTTCCAAGAAGTCAAAGTGTGTTGGAATGTCACATATTTCCGACATTTCTTTCTTTCTTTTTTTTCTCTCTTTAATCCCCCCATTTCGAGGTGATAAGAACCTCGAGATGATAAGAATAAGATGGAAGATGGAACGATCGAATCGAGAGATTTGGCCGGGACAAGGGGAGAGGAGAGACGAATCGTTAAAATCGTTCAGATTACTAATTGAACGAATCAATTGTTTCGTGGCTATCTGAGGGCCGATCGGCCATTGGAAAGCTTTTAGCCTCGGTGTAATGGCGGCCCGGATCGATTTACGAACGTTTATTAGATAAACGTTTCACAGGGTTGGACACCTTTCACCTCTTCTCCAGCTCCCCTGGTTGAAATTCATTCACGCGTATTCGTAATGATCGTCGATAATTATAATCAAGCGTGGATGACGCGGTCGTTGAAGATATTTTACGATTAACGTGAGCGTGATAATGTGAAGCGACGACCGAATGATTTATTCGGTGAATAAGGATAGGTTGTTTGATCTCGAGGTTTATATTTAATTTCGTGTTAAATTCACCCGTTGACAATTATGATCACGTTGGAGATATTTTACGATAAATATGAGTGTGAAAATATAAATCTGCGAGTGATGTGTGAATGGGTTCGATCTTGGGTATATATGTCTATATTTAATTCGTGTTTAAAATTCGTTAGAATTCGTTAAGTTTGGGGGGAAGAGGGAGGGGGTTGCTTCTTTTTGTAATATTTCGAAACGAGATCCCATTTCGTTTGTTCTCAATGGATCTCAATGGATAGAGATTTTTAGTTGAAAATTAAAGATTGTTCAGATGAGACAGATGCTATTTTCATTTTGATTTTCATCAGTTATGGATATATAATTTTATCGTTTGTATTATGCAAAAAATTCTGAAACAATTCCTATGTTTTCAGGAATTTAAAAAAATTATGATATTACATAAATTTTAACAATTTTGTTATATAAGGAAAATGAAGGAATTAGAGCTACATATCCATTATTATAAGATAAAATTTATTATACTGGATCATTTATACAATTATACAAATTATACAAATATTTATACAAATTTAGATTTTTATATGAAATTTTATTCGATGAAATAAAATTGAAATAAAGATATTACAACATCGTGTAATATGAAATTATTTTTTTTTTTGTATAATATTAAATAATGATTAAATAATCATTGATCATAAATAACAATTTTTTACTCTCTCTGCTCGTCCAGCAGATCATTTGTCATAACCATCCATCGCCACGACTAATTTCCCCTTGTTTATTCAAATTCTCGTTACCTCGAATTAATTGTCACGTGTCCCCTGAGAAAACGTTTATCTTGGCTTATTCTTGATGCAAGATCAGAGTCAAAAATTACCAGACCGCTGTATTTCCATCTGATACAACGTTCACCCGAAAGTCAATGTTTATTTCGAGCCCCTCGAGGAATGCTTAAGAAGAAAGAAGGGGTTAAGAACATAAGTCTAAGGGGCGTGAGATCGATACGGCTTAAAATAAATGCCTCTCCATGAATTTCACCCTTTCACGCCTTCCTACTTCGCCTATTTATTAACTAGCCAAACGATGAACGATATTCACTCTGTGAATTTGTGAGTTGTTCTTTGTGAATTTTAATTTTCAACATCTTGAAATATGTTACTATTCTTAATTTTTCATAGAAACACAATTTTCGAAAAAAAATTGACAAATCTTCGAATACTTATATAAAAGTTTGTATTTCGTTTCAGAATTGGAGGGATGAAAATGATAGTTCAATTGATGAGAAAATGAAACTGTATGCTAATATAAATATGCTGGTTATTTAATATTATAAAATTGGTTATTTAATATTATAATATTATAAAATTAATATATTACACGCATACGAAGAAACTTATTCCTTTTTTCAAAATAATTTCTACGCGATTTACACCACTGTGATTCTCACTTTTCATTCGTATAAATTTATTTAAAAGACTTAATCAAAAGATCGAGAAGATTGGAATTTTGTTTTGAATTTAAATAACTCGATCCATGAAAGGTAAATCTTTAATATACGTATATATGTCAGCTTTGACGTAACATTTGAAAACAAGTACCAAAATACTAATGTTCGACGATTTGTAAAGGAAAAAAATATTTTTCCTGGTTCGAAGAGAGATTCTAATGCAAGGATTCTTTATAAAAAAAAAAAAAAATCGTGAAAGATATTGTTAGTAACAATAATTTATAAAAATATCGAGTCTAGAGAAAAGACTCAAGCTTGAAAATTTTTATACGAACAAACGAAGCTGTTGAAGAGATCAATATTAATTCTCATCGAAACGACAATGTTACAATTATTTTATATTATTTCGCCGTACATATTTTTCCTCACAACGAAATTCTTAATTCGTAGTTGGGAAAACATTTTCACTCGATATCATTCCCAATGAAACGTGTTCCTTGAGAAAAATTCAGAGACGTTATACAGTAGTCATAACCATAGAATAATAACCGTATTAACGACTTACGTGAAACTATACTAGTCGAATAATAATTGTTGTTGCAATTATTTTTCACAGTTTGTAATAAATGTATCGGGTATATGTATATGCAAAGGGATAGGAGGCCGCAATTCCGATGCTTTATGACCCGAATAAGATTTTTACGGCAACGAGAAATGTTAAAAGAGCGCGGTCAGATTAGTTGTAAATTAATGCTGGCGCCAGAATTCATTATAGCTTATGACTCATTAATACCGCTACATTTCTCTCCCATAAACAGTGTGTATATTTCCCCTGAACCGTGACTGAGCTGTTTGACATTTCAGATCTAGCAACCTGATGCGGTTGATTGTTAACAAACCCGTCTCTCTTTATTAACGCGGTGTCTAATGCGAACTATCATAAATTGGGATTTAAAACTATATATAAACGACACTTTGCATTCGCGTTATTGTTGTGCAAATTTTGCACAACGATTTGGTGTCAGATTTTCCTCGAAAAAATTTTTTAAAAATATATTTATTAAGCGTTAGATTTGATGTTGGAAGAAAATAACAACATTGGAAACGTTGTAACATTCTTGAAATTTCTTGAAATTCGATGAAACGAATTT
The DNA here is from genome assembly GCF_014066325.1 of Apis laboriosa. Taxonomy (NCBI): domain Eukaryota; kingdom Metazoa; phylum Arthropoda; class Insecta; order Hymenoptera; family Apidae; genus Apis; species Apis laboriosa. The sequence goes on from NW_025224195.1 coordinate 708,716, forward strand.
TTGCGGGAAATTTTAATTAGCCGACAAAGAAAATGTATGGAAAAATTTCTTTCGAGTAAGTTTTTTTTTAATTGAGAAACGAGATCATTGAAAATTCATATATATTCGTATCACGTCATTGAAGAAACGAATCGGATTACCAATTCTTTTTAACCCAAATTATTAATCCGAAGTATACAAATGCGAACGTAATTCAATTACCTCGTTATTATTTGCATACGACAACATCTTGGCGCATTAGAATTCTCCTAACAGAACTCTGATTAAGATAAGTGTCGTGTCAATATGGCTAACTCTCTTTACTTTTTAACAATTCGCTGTTAAAACACACGCGTACACGCGGCTCCATCAACCTCAAGTATTCGTACTGCAAGCATAAATACTTGACGAAACAATTTGAGACGAAATAAGAGACACTAATTATCTCTCTCTCTCTCTCTCTCTCTCTCTCTCTCTCTCTCTCTCTCTCTCTCTCTCTCTCTCTCTCT